>NC_143386.1:52410124-52715043 GCF_980474605.1 Leiobunum rupestre
ATTTTGATATTGTACAAAATGTTTCAAACTTAAAATGTGATTTAATTTATTAAAATAAAAACTTTTACTATAGTTTGTTTTTATTATTTCTATTCACACATTTAAAGATGGTGTTGTCAAAAACAGACAAACAATTAAGTAAAGTTTATTACGATGTTGAAAGCCCATACAGTTATTCTGACAGTGTTACTTTAAGAAAAAAATTTCCCAAAATTTCGGAAAAAGAAATTAAAAATTTTCTCAGTAAACAACCAACCTACACACAACACAGAGCTAGGAGGTTAAATTTTAAACGTAACAAATTATATGTAACAACTATTGACGAGACATTTATGGCCGATTTATTAGACCTCCCTATTTTACAAACTTTTAATAAAAATTACCGCTATACGTTATTAGTTCAGGATATATTAAGCAAATTCGCTTTTATTCTGCCAATTAAAAATAAAACCTCGAGCGAGATTGTGAAGGCCTTTAGAGAGATTTTCAAAAAACGGGTACCCCTTAATTTATGTACCGACGCAGGGACAGAATTTCGAAACGCCCCATTTCGCGCTCTCTTAAAGCGTTATAACATCCACCATTACCTCACGTACTCCGAGAAAAAGGCTTCTATGGTTGAGAGATTCGTTCGCACGGTAAAATGTAAAATTTTTAAAATAATTACCAAGACCGGCGATTTACACTATCTTAATAAACTACCATTAATTGCAAAATCTTATAACGCTCGAAAACATTCAACAACGGGAATCGCCCCTAAAGATGTCAATAAAAACAATGAATCGGCAATTTGGGAAAAAAACTATGGCAATCTTAGTATGATTGGAAAGGCAAATTTAAAAATTGGGGATAAAGTTCGATTAGCCGTTGCAAAAACAACATTTGATAAAGCATACAAGGGAACGTTTACAGCCGAAATATTTGAAATTCATAGAGTAATTACGAGAGATCCCTGTATGTATATTGTGAAAGATTTGACCGGCAATATAATTAAAGGAGCTTTTTACGCCCAAGAAATAGTTTAAATTCAAGTGTAGAGCGCTAAAGTCTTTATTCAACATTTTGTTATCCATGGGTAAAGTACACATTCTCCTGGGTCTCGCGATTGTAATATTTGGCGTGAGCGCAACAATAGTATCATCCGCGATGAAATTTAAAAAAAGAAGTCCCGAATACAGCTTAGATATTGGACTTTGCGACAAAGCCTACGATTTAGGAAGAGACACGTACCTTGTAAAATGTAACGAAACTTTCGACGTGCGACATTTTAAAAAAGAAGACGGGAGTTTGAAACCATCTATCAGAGGAATCAACTTAACAAAAGATCAATATGAGAAATTATGCATTTTGACAGTAACGTGAAAGATGAACACTAATCAAATCCAATCTATACTTAAGTGTGACCCCCGCTCGAGAGATAAATTTATCGGAGTGTTTCCCGCTAATAGATTACCAAAAGTTCCAATTAAAAAAAATCATATTGCTTCGTAATCAACACCGATCCTGATACGCTTCCAGGGTCTCATTGGACGGCTGTTTACAAATTGGGCGACACTTTGGACTTTTTTGTTCTCTAGGAAGATCACATCGTGACTATGGATTTTTGCTAGAGCGATATAGCAAGCGTATTCGACACAATACTCATAAATTTCAATCAAATAAAAGCCAAAACTGCGGACCACATGTAATTTATTTTATAACCTCGAGATGTGTGGGGATTTCTTACAGTAAAATATTTAACGAATTGTATAATTTCGATTTAAAAAGAAATGATAGTTTAGCGTTGTTGAATATATGTATTCATTTGATGAAAGAGTGGAAACGAAATAAATCGATTTGTTTAAAATAAAAAAATGTTTATTTATTTCACACATAATTATTTTTACACATTTTTATTATTCTTGCCAACGAGAAGGAGGGCAGGTCTGTCTTTTAGGCCTTGGCGATTTTTTGGGGGATGGTAATTTTAATTTTTTTTGCGGTGATATTGGAACGCCACCAACAGAATCCTCCTCCAAAGATAGCTCTCGATCCCAATCATCTTCCTTGCTTAATTGACTTCCAATATCGGTATTTTCTAAGTATTCTTCAAATATTTCATTTTCTCGATTTAATCGTTTATGCATTCTATCATCAGTAATTGTCTTTTGTTGCTTAACAATCGGCGTAGATGCTTTCCTCTTCCAAGATTCTACATTTTTTAAGAGACTCGGGAATTTTCTACTCTGCTCGTTGTCTCTCTCGCTGAGATATTCTTTCATTTTGCGTGTCATAGTATTTAAACGCAGCTCTGCAGCGTCGCCAGCGTTAACTCCCTCGGGCGTTTTGAAGGGTGAATAAATTTGCGAGGCGAACGGGGAATTTAATGATCCAACAGGTCCGGGGGCTTGAAAGTTTGTAATTTCAACTTTAGGTACCGGTATCGCTTTTCTCATTTCCCGGGCCTCGCTCAGTATTTTTTAGAAATTCTCGCAATTTAGAGCGGCTGTTTAAATTAGAAGTTAATATATTTTGCAACTCATTATCTAACAAGTTATAATATGTTTCCTGGGGAGAAACAAGTTGTTTATTTTCTTGAGATATTTGTCCGACACTCGAAGCTGGAACTAAAATCATTTTTTTCATTTTATCTTTTATTGAATAAATTGGCAATTAAAGGAACAATAGAGCCTAATAATGCCGGTATGAAGAATCCCGTACCTTTCTGAATTATTAAAGCACGCTTCTTTTTTTGCGAAATTTTCGGACTGGCTAAGAACCGTATTGTTTTTTTATATTTAGATAATTGTTTTTTTTTGGCTTTAGATAATATAATTCCACCCCCTTTCAAGTTTTTGCAAACGGTCTGTAAGGCTTTTAATTGCGTTGGAGAACTGTTAGCTAATAAATTTTTACGTATCCCTCCTTTAGATTTATACAATAAATTTAAATATGGATAGTGTGTTTTAAACCTGTCAGAGGGATTTGCAATAGGAGTAGTTTTTTTACGTACTGTCTTTTTTGGTGTCATTTTCTTTAATGAACTTGAAAATAATATAGTAAATTATTTATTATTGGAAAAAACTACCATTTGTGGTCCGATTTGATTAAATGTGTACGATCTTAATCGTAAGATATCTGGAGTAGTGACAGATGTGTCTATAAATAGTGAATTGTAAGGTTCTCTAGTAGCCATATCGTAGGCCATTTTAATTATTTTTGTATTATTTGGAGATATTTGATTGGCCAGATATTGAATTTGACTTAGATCTCGAGGAGGTTTAAACAGATTTAGATATGACATATATAGAGAGATTGTTTGCCTCGAGGAAATAGGGTTTGTGAGATTAATACGACTGAAATTTCATAATGATGACTGTCTACGGTAACCAATTTCGCAATTTGATCATTTTTGTAAAGATCTTCTGCTAAGTCGTCAATAATAAGTAAAGAATTTCTATTTGATTCCCAGAACTCGCTGTCCATTGGAGGAAGTCCTTGAATAAACTCTATATCGGTTAAAAACTGAGATAAATCGTGGTAACCTGATTGCCAAACCGAATAACAATAAATAATTTTAATAGGAGGTTTATCAATTAATTCATTCCTCCATCTAATTAGTGAGTTCGTCCATGCTGACTTGCCCGACATAGTAGGGCCTGACACCATCATTCGAAACGGTGAAAGAAATTTTATATAAGACATTACTGTTTAAACAAAGACAACATACTACGTATTTTGTTAGTAAATTGACTGTTTTATAGAATATATGAAAAAATAAACAAACACATTTTTAAATTTAAAAAATTATTTTATTAAAGATTAATGTTTCTTATCAAAACTATCCCTTCACCAGTTATATAAAGTTTCAAAATAACATACAAAAATAACATTTTTGAATAAAAAATAAAATCATAATATCTCCTTCACCAAAAAAAATAATTAATTCCCGTTTTTTAGTAAAAATTCAATTTTGGAAGTTAAAAGTTTAAATCTTAGGTTATTTAAAAATAAAGTATTTACTCGATTTTCGGAAGATATTTCATTTACGATAACTATGTGGTTAAATGACACCTGTTTTGCAAGTTTTTTTGTTACATGTTTTTTAGATTTATAATTAAAAGACAACTTTATTTTACAATTCATCATTTTCACATTTTAAATAACCATAGGGGACACTAGAAATATTATCTTGTAGCACACGTTTACAAAAAGTCTTTTTGAAAGTTTTACTTAAGTTGCCAACACGTAAAAGCATTTTGTACTTATCTTTTATTACGTTAAAGGGAATTTTAACCTTAAACTCGGTATTTGGCACAAAAATCATTTGTTTGAAGGCGTCGAAATGTATGATTTCTGAATTTTCCCTGGTAAGAGTTATTCCTTTAAGTTTTATAATTGTCCGATTATTTTCAAGTTTATAGCTGTAGCTTTTTGGTCCAGTTGATACGAATTTTGTGATATATGAATTCGGAGTCTCGCACGTAAGTTCACCTAAATTACCACCAAGGGGGGGTAGCCACTCGTGTGGTTTATGTGTAAATTTTATTCCGTCAGTGTCATAATAAATTACACGCTTTCCCAACCTATTAATTATCTTATGCAGATGAATACGCCCGTAACTGGTGACAAAGGAAGCCACAATAACATTACCTTTTGAAAATGTTGGGGCTAGCTCACTTTTTTTTATAGCTTACCATGGCAACATCGTTGTTGATTAAATGAAAGTCTGTTAATTTATTCGATGTGTCTGCTATAATCTCGGTTAATTGGGAGTATCTATATATAATTTTAGTTGATGATTTGTCCATTCTTAACGCCATTCTGCCATATAACGAATTTTGCGCCAATTTCGCGGAAGTTCTTAAGGATGGGTTATCAACAATTTCCTCAGGCTCTAACCTTACTCCATCAGCTTCGTATATCGAGTCTAAATACTCTTTTTGCTCTTGATATGTTTTAATATTGGGTGGAAATCCTGAATTTTTAACTTTTGCTTTAAAAAAAATGTCTATATATGGTTTGAAAAAATTAGTTGTAATACTATAGTGGTACACTTCGAAAATTTCTAACAGTTTGTAGTTACATTCTTTTATTGAGTAGTAGATTTCCACCGAAGGTAAGACTACCGTTATAGCGCGTTCGTCAATACTGTGGGTACATTTGTCGTCATTATTTATTACACAACTTCTGCATAAAGGATAATAAAGTTTTTTATTAAATCGGTATGGAAGAACGGGTAAGTAGAGGTCTCTGGGGGGGAGGATTCGACAGCTAATTATTCCAAAATACGCGTCAGGTGCATAATCAAAGTTGTGTGTGATAACTTTAACATTTTTACAACCGTACTCCATTTTTTGTAAACAATAGGCATACAGACTACAAAAGTCAAAATATCGGATTTGTTCTCCAAGTAAGGGTTCAATTTCATGGTACAGCTTAATTGTTTCTACACGCCCTCCAACTAGCGAATCTCTAGGGTTAATTTTAGGAATAATTTTAATTGTATTAAAAAATACTTTCGCCTCGGCATTTTTTCTCAACAAGTCTAATATCTCACATTCAAAAATTTTAATATATGTGTGGTTTGGTAAATTTTGTTCAATAAATTCTTTTCGATCTAATTCTCTTTCTCTAATTTCTTTGAATGTTTTTCCGACAATTGAATTAAAGCTCGAGCCAGAAAAATGTTTTGGACAACCGTGCCAGAAATCACCCATTACATCAATTACTATGGGTGGATTTTCACAGTAGCCATCTACAAAATACAGACCTACAGCCTGTTCCCCAGCCGCGGATCTGACAGTTTGCAAAATTAAATTATTTTCCTTCTCGTATCAAGATAAATATTTTAATGCAATCTCGCTTCGATTCTGTCTACTTACCAAACCGATAGCAGGTATAGTACATAGTGTATATGGTTCTAAAAACTTGTCGATAAATACATTATTAAGTGCCCCAGAAAGAGAAATACCCCCATAATTACTGATATCAATTTCAATTAGTTCTTTATATAAGATGCGAAATTTCTGCATAGCTAAGCGTAATAAATTACAATCTAAAAGACAATAAGCTCTGGATTCTGATTTAATACAATAGACCGGTTCGAGCTGTTTGTGTGAATACCAATTTTTAAATTCTCGGTATTCAAATTCTTTCATTTTATGGGGTTCAAAGTATTTTTCGTCCGGAATTTTACCTGAATAGTTCAAAGTGTCTTTCGTCCAAAAAATATAGGGAAAATATCCTTTAGATTGAGGCAAAGAAAACATTTTAGGAAAATGTCTTAAAGGAGCACTAACATAGTTCAAAGAATCTACAAAACGAATGTCTACACTTTTAATATAAATAGTAAGTATCTTGGCTCCATCGTAAATAACCTCGGGAATGACATGATTAATTAATTTAGAAATAATAAACATTCCGTCGAAAGATCTTAGATTATGGGCCATTACGATGAGGTTGGTAAATTTCTGCCTAATTGTTTTTCTCTTCCGTTTCCCATCCGTAAGTAAAATAGTTTCATGTTGAAACAAAAAATTGAGAAAGTTATTTACACAATATTGTCCTTCAAAAACCGTGGTTTCCACAGGCTGATTTAAAATTTCACTTTGGGCCACTAGCAGAACGGGTTTATGTATATTATTCTCGATTATAGTTTCAATATCGAAATATACATAGGATCGTGGTTCTTTTTTAAATGTCGACTGTTTAACATAATGCTGGTTTGGAGGATGATCAATTTTGCAAGACTCGCAAGCTGTTTCACATTTGTGAGTTTTTGAAGTTTCAAATTGAACACAGCATTTTTCGCATCTGTGGAAAAGCTTGCAAGTTTCATTTTTAAGGTGAAAACTATAACATTCCCCTTGTTTTAAATATCTATTACAAAGTTTACAACGAATTGAAGGAATTTCTAAAATTTCGTGAAAATTTTGACCTAAACACCTTTTACATTTTATATTTGAAGCAGAAAAACAGTGGTGCTTGTTTCTATTTGTGGTGGAATAAAAACTTTTTTCACAATCTAAACACGAAGCTACACCGCCCCAAATGGAATGTAGATTTTTAGCTAAATGAACGTGCGTGCCAATTTTTACAAGTAGACTTTGGTGTTCGGCAGGGGGAAAACCCTTGAAATAAATTTGAAAATTTTCCGTGGCGTTAAATATTATTATCTGATACTTTGGGGCTAAATATGATTGAAATTTGGCTATATCACCAATTTCTACAGCTCCTTGAGCAATTCCTACATTATCGTGTAATTTCTTAGCGGCTTTAGTTTGTAATTTACTACGAAAGTATGTTAAGGTTCGATATTCTTTAAGAACGTTTGTTAACGAAAGTTTTTTCTTTTTGTACTCGGCAATTTCACAAAGCTTTATTCCTACTGTAAGGGCTCTTGCTACGCATAAATTATCGATATTGTTGATATAGTAAAAATTGGTTTTAGTTTTCAAAAAAGCATCAAGATCGATAATATCTCTATTTTTTAGAGCTAAAATTTTTTTCCCATTTTCTGTGGGGATTTCAAAAGAGTTATACTAAATTTAATTTCTCCATCTAGTAAGAAATCTTTTTTTGATTGAGCAACGTGAGCTATATGGTTAAATATTCGAGAAACAGTTAACTGATCAATTTTAATAAATTTAATGTTAATTGGATGTTCTAAATTTTCCGATTGAATTGCAAATCTGAGGAAATCGAAACCGGGTGCTTGTTGTCTTACGTATTTGATAATTTTAAACAGAATCTTTTCAAATACTGTAAAAAATAAATGTGTGGGGATTTCGTTTAAGTCTATTAGTTCTAGGTCAATATCCAATTGTTTACATTTCCACTTTTTTGAATTTCTAGGGCTTAATTTTTTAATTTTATAAAACTTTTTATAATTAAAACTGTTTAACGATGAAAAGTCTAATTGAGAGTCCGAATCGTAATCACTGGAGTCTTCCATATTCTAATTTCGTTTCCAGGTCTAAAATATTATTCTAATTACTATTAAGAATAATTAATTCAACCTTTCAAATTTTAAATTAATTAATGAGTTTAACTTGCCTTCGTGGGTGGAACAACAATTTTTCCTTCCGTCTGCTCAATTAATTTTTTCAGCCTGTTTGTTGAGTTTATGATTCGAATAACATCCATGGATAGGGTGTTAGCTAAGAATTTCACCCTTTTATAATCACCCTTCCAAATCTCATCTTGGGGAAGATGTTTGATGTTTTTATATGAATATATCTGGATATCTAGATATACCCCCTTGTCGCTCGCTTTTTTTCTCGGAGTTTTAGTTTCGTAAGACACTCCACCTTTCTTGACTTTCACTGATTGTTCGATTCCAACTTCTTCGATGTTTGACATGCGACGAACCTCTTGAATATAGTCCCCATCTGATTCGTCCGACTCTAATATCATCTCCTCTTCGGGCCTATCAAAAACTGAAACTACCTGACTCGCGGAGATTTGACTATTACTTGTGGAAGCCATTTTAACCTGTTATGATTCAATAGTAAAATTTTGCCCTTTTATACCAAAAGTATTTATTTTTTCATTAATTTTTTTCAAAAATATAAAACCTTGAATATTTAAGTGTTTAATACTACAAGGATAGAACCTAGTAATAATTTATCGGTATGTAAATGGTATTTAAAATTGTTTGTGAATGCCAATTTAAATATAGACATGTATAAAAATATAAAATTATTAATGATTTTTTTGAAGGACTTTATATTTAATCAGTTTTTTATCATGAATTTTCCGTGACAAAAAAGAAAACGCCCTAAGAGTTTTAATATTTTTGCTTTAAAAATCGATTATAGATGTAAGAATTTTGTTAATTACAGGGTTAGATGTTTTAAAATTTTATGGGAAGAAATATATTTCTGCAGGGTATAGAATTTAAACGAAGGGATAAATTATATTTCTGCAGGGTGTATTTGATAAAAAATTGTCTTTTGACTTGATTTTAAACAGGTTAAATCAGGATGTAAAAAATTAAATATTTCTAAAATTTTTATTATAAAAAGACTGTCTTTACCGTATTCGTTTTATAAAACCTTGGGATCTCGCGAAGTTTTTACTTTTTCCAGTAAGATTTCTCATCCTCTCGCTATTAACCCTTTTTCACTTAAATATCTAGCATTACGCAAAGTTACGAATTAAAATCTTTTTAAAATTAACGATGTTTCGATTAGAGTTGAAAATTACTGTATGAAAACAGTCTTTCTTGAGTGTCAAGCATTAGTAGAACCTTTTAAAAAAATCATTTTTGCGTGCCCCTTTATAAAAAATCTTTCAAATTATCTCCGTCTGTTTTTGCTTCAGTTTTTTCCAGAAGAATCAATAACAATTCTTGTCTATTTGACGTTCATTCTAATAATTTTGTCTGTCCCCACGACGGTTTTGAGTTTGACGGCTTACTGTTCCACCCTCAAACCACTCTTGAGGGCTGGTTTTTTAACGAAATTTTACGCTTAATTGGAAAACATATGCGACTATATCAAAATTGAAATAAGATCCCATGGTTTCGACAAGATAGAAATCGTAGGAACCTTCAACACGACCTTTTAATTCTCTATCAATTACAACAACTTTCTTTCTTTCGAAAAAACAATTAAATATAACTAATGACATTCGCCTAACGAGATATAACATCCGTTTAGAATTAGGAACGATAGTGTTATTTTTTATTAATGATTTGGATCGACAAGAAGTTAAAATAGTTATAACTTTAGAGTAAGGAATACTAATTTTAAAAATAATTACAATAATTAAGATAAATATTTTTAATTAGTTGCAAATTATCTCCTCCAAATCCCAATTTAAACGATCGTCGGCGATTTTTACAACTACGACTCAAGGTAATTGCAATATTTTTTATTTATTTATTTTAAAAAAATAAATTTATTTTTTTTAAAATAGGACTCGAATCTCATAAAATTTTAATTTTGTGAATAGACATTTTTTATTTAAAAACTTTATTTGTGTTTTTTTATATTTTTATTGTTTTTATTTGGTGAAAGATAATAATTTTTGAAATGTTTTATATTTTTTATTTAAAATGTTTTCATTTTGAAGGGTTTAAAATTTTTTTTAACATGTTTTCGAAAATAACTAGTTTTATTAATTTAATTCAGGCGGTGGAGGCTCTTTTTAATACTTCATAATCTACTTTTTCTTTTTTAACTAGTTTTATTAATTTAATGTTGGGATTGTTGTAAAGCCCTTTTTTCTATATTAAACATCCTTTGTTTTCATCTCTTTTATACAAGGAATTTTCAAGAAATTTTATTATTCTTATCTTTTTGACAGGTATCAAATTTTTTGGTTAAATTAGTTGGTTGATATAAAGATCTGATTTTTGTTTTTATTGTATTAGTTTTTTATATTTTCTTTTATTATTATTATTATTATTATTATTATTATTATTATTATTATTATTATTATTATTTAAAAAAACTTCTGGAAAATTTATTGTTTACAACTAATGTAAACGAAGTTCATCTGGGATACAATCTATTGTTCATTTCAAACTACCCCTTGGTTATTTATTAATCTTATTTTTTTGTTTTTTTCATGTCTTCTATATACTTTTTTATACTAATATCGGTTAAACTTTAATGTTTTATGTTTATTTTAGTAATTGATGAGTATATTAACTGAAATTTTATAAGTACATTTTGTACTAGGTTGTTTAAAAATTGAATATAATTGTTTTTATTAAATTTAAAAAACTTGTTTAAGAAGGATAGGGATAATTAGTTAACCTTAGTTGTATTACAAAATTAATAATTATTCCCAAAGGAAATATTTTTAAATTTTAAAATATAGGTCAGGCTTAAATTATAAAATATAAATGTAAAGGATTTTTACCAGGAGAAATCTAGAATCAAGATGACTGGTGAATTATATCTAAAACCTGTACTTTCTTTGCCGCGATCTTTAAAATTTCTCTCTCTTCGAGTAGAATGTATAATCTTTTTCAAAAAACAAACTATTTGTTTAGCTACGAAATTCTTCAATTATTTAGCAAATATATGTAGATGTTTTGTGGTGGAATCACAAGAATTTAAAACCGTTTGAGTCTAAACTTCACGTGTTAGATCAAATTCAACATGTTGGCATTGTACAACATAACGTTCGAACTGTTTTAATTAATTCAAACATTCTCGAACTGTATACTTCCGAAGCGATTTAGACCAAAACCAGTGTTTTTATTCGTGCGATGGTAGAGCAACAAAAAGTTAAAGAATTCTTGTGGTAAATATTTTTAGATATATTCGTTTTTAATAGATTAATTTATTTATATCTATAAATTCTAGCCTGAATTTCCAACCCGACATGTCGTTTTGTACCGAAGAGGAAAAATATCTTCTAAGAATTGATGTAATTATAATTATTTTTAATTATACACTTAAAATATTTTTAACATTGTGTTTTTTATATTTTTTAGCCTTCAAAAATTATTTATGAACCCTTCTTTAATTCTTTATTATTTATTAATTTAATTTGTTAGATTATATTTAAGTTTTATTTGTAGTGTTTTTTGTGTTGTTAAGTGTTTAAAAAATATATTGTTTGAAATATAATAGTTATTAAATAATATAATAACTAATTGTTTTTTTGATTACTTTTACTAAAACTAACATTGTTTTAAATTAATAAAACTATTAAAATATTTGCGAAAAAAATGAAAACTTATTTATATTAATATAAATTTTAAAGTATTTTGGGTGGGGCCAAAAGTTGCCAAGTATATAAAGCGAAGGTCGCGAATTCGTTTCCCCATCTCGCAAATAACTAATTAGCATTTTAAATGGCGAAAAAACGAAAAAATAAAAAAACGATATCAAAAGTTAATTAACATGAGTAATCGGGGGGTCACATATTACCGCCGATATCTCGGGCCGAGCTTGTTCGATCGTGTCCAAACTTGTTGGGGTCATAGACCGAGGCTTAGTGGTGGTGGACAGTGCTCGAGCGTCGAGGTCAAAGACCATCTTCAAGGTGAAATTTGAAATTGAAAACAAAAATATGTTTTTCGATTTTTCCAAGGTGAAAAACTGGTTTTTGGAAAAAAAAATTGGGGTTGTTTTGGCGGCCATCTTGGCGGCCATCTTGGAATTACATGTTCAAATTTAGTCCTTCTCTACTAATGGAAGACACAGAACTCACGTACTTTGTTGGATACTCTCTACAGGGTGTCTTAATTTGATCGGCCCAGGCGTTGTTCTCAAAAACTATAGTTGCTAGAAATGTGAAATTATCAGGATATACTCTCTCGGCGAGGACCCTTTTCTTTTGGAATTTTCAGAAAAATCGTTAAATATTTCACCGTTTTGAATTTTTTTTGAACGATAGGTGGTTAACGAAAATTTTCAATCAACAAGTTGTAGAGCGTACTCGAAAACCTTTAATGACATTAGTTTGGTCAAAAACGGACAATGTTTCATTGAAATAATACGTCATAAAAAAACAAGTTGGTACTACCCAAAAAGGTTTACGTCTCCTGAAAAAGAAAGTTGGAGAAACCTATCTAATTTGAAATAATCGTATGTAATTTAATATAACTTATTAGAGAAAATACATAGTAGAGGGTATTCTGCAGACTTTCCTAGGAAAGTTGGGATACGCCTTCTTTCTTTCAACTTTCTTCTGCGGTTTTCATTGGGCACGACGTCACCAGTGAAGAGGGACCGTACATTTGCGACCCCTTTGTTCTGATTGGTTCTTGTTACTTCATGCAATGACGCCACGCGATAGTGATGTTGTATCTGTCATCTGTGCGACCTCAATGGAGCTAGATCAGTTCTGTTCAGTACAGCTCGTATTTTGCTACCTAGGTTTCACTTATTTTTAGCCCTATGAACTCTATCGCCATCTATCGATTATGAAGCTATATTATGTCGTCTGCTTTTTTTTTTTTTCAAAATGGCGTTTTCTGGTTCTGCTGCTGTAATTGTTGCTGCTGCTGCTGCTAAGGCAAATAGAGAAAAAATTTATAGAAGAACACGTCGAGATGCATTTCAAATGCCCTATAGAGAATTTCTCAATCAGTTTAGAATGCGGAAGGACGATGTCAGTGTTCTTATTGAGGAATTGAGGCCTCTTTTAGAAAGAGAAATCATCAACAAGTATGTGATTACTGTGGAGCAAGAAATCTTGGCTGCTCTTTTATTTTATGGCTCTGGGTCATTTCAAAGAGTTGTGGCAGCGAATTACGAAAATGGTATGAGCCAGCCATCCGTAAGTCGGGCGATAGAACGAGTGACAACTGCCATAACTCAAAAGCTACGATACTTGATAGCGTATCCATTAGGAGATGAAATGACTGAGAATACCAAGGTAAATTTCATAAACTTTGTATGCATGGACAATATAATATATTGCTGTATATTTTCAGATTTCATTTTTGAGGTGGTGTAAGTTACCCAATATTCTGGGCGCGGTAGATTGCACCCACATTAACATGGAGGAACCGAGGGTTAATAGCCAAGAATATTTAGATCGTAAAGGCAACTACTCGATCAATGTTCAATTAGTACTTTAATTAGCTTAGAGTATCACTATTTATTGTAACCATAATTGTACACTTTTTTGGAGGTTTCTGATAATGATACACGAATTTTGGATGCTGCAGTCAATTGGCCCGGATGCGTTCATGATTCGTTTATTTGGTGTCACTGTGGGCTGTACCAGAGGTTTGCAGATGGAGAAATGCCTTCTGGTTATTTATTAGGGGATAATGGATATGGACTACAGCCTTGGCTTGTAACTCCAATCCTAAACCCTAGTACACCCAAAGAGTTGGAATTTAATAAACGCCGTAAGAGAAGTTAAAAAATACTTCTTTTTATGAACAATTGTACTATCTATTATGAATTGTAGAAACGTGATATATATTTAATTATATAAATATTTAACAGGTAGGAATGTCATCGAAAGGGTCAATGGCATCTTGAAATCAAGGTTTAGATGTCTTGATACCACAGGAGGAGCTCTATGTTATCAACCAGACAAAGTCGTAGCAATAACTTTCGCTTGTTGTCTGCTACATAACTTCTGTCTTGACAGAAATGTTCCAATTCCTGTTCCTCCAGGTAGCAAGATTTTAAACAAATGATAACATTATTATTATTTCTACAAATTTCCATACTTACAGGTCAACTTGAGGTTGCAATTCGTAGGATTGCTGATGAGCATCACATGACTCCAGAAGTAATCGCTGTTGCCGAAGAGGGTAATAACTATCTTCAGAGGGGGCGTAGATTAAGGCAAAGCCTGGTTGACCTGTGTGTAGAAGCAGAGGTAATGTTATATTTAATTTCTGCAACAGTTTAGCAAGCACAATAGGGATATTTCTTTTCCACACCTCCCAAGAGATAGAAATAAAGGCGCGTTTTTTTTAACGAGGTATCCCATTATAACACTATCGTGTTCAGGCCTATCCTCGGGCACTATTACCAGAAAAAATTAATGACTACTCATTTGTAGGTGGAGGTTGCGCCACCTGTCCAGTAACGGCTGCCAACAGCGTCCAGAGGACATCAATCTGCCTCTCCAAAGCAGTTGCTTGCCTCTCCAAAGCAGTTGCTTGCCTCTCCAAAGCAGTTGCTTGCCTCTCCAAAGCAGTTGCTTGCCTCTCCATTGCTTCAGTTTGTTTTTTTGACTCCTGAAGTAGCGCTTTCTGGTTTGCACTGATTGTTTCAATGCCTACCAGCAATTCTTTTTCGTCTTGGACAATCTCATCAAATGTCGCCGTAACCTTCTCTTTGAAAGGGAGTGGGCGTTTTCTGTTCTGGTTACCTACAGATCGTAATGGCATTATGCTCTGAGGTGGAACTGAACCTACCTACGACTGACGACGGCCAAATAGCCAGAAACTATTGGGGAGAGTGTCCTCAATAGTCTCGTAGCGGATAGCCAAGACGCCTTGACATTGCAGGTAACTGTAGTAGCCATTTTTGGTCGCCACCATTAATTAAAACCCTTACCAGTAGATGATCCTGCCTTGGAAATGGGAGTAGATGTCTGGCCCACTTTTTGACAGACGGCAAACTGCGCTTCAGAGCCACACTCGTTTCATAACGATACCCTTTGATAAAATAAACGTGAATGAAAGCAATGACTGTGAAGGCTTAGAATCTTACCAGTGATCTGCTCAGTAAAAGAAGTGATAAATGGCTCAAAGATGTTGTCTATGAAAATATTAATGCTATTTGACGAATTGGATACGAGTTAAAAATCAATGGACTTTCTTACTGTGCACTATCATTTACACTTTGCAAGATGTTAGCCGTGTCCCTTCAAATATCAAATGTATTATTACATTGTGCAATGTTTAACTGAGTTATTTAGAATTCAAGTATATGTAAATTTAGATTAATTTGATCAACAATCTTCTTCAGTAGGTGTAAGTCTCAATCTACCTCCTAATTTCTTACTCTTATTTATATTTGTATTCAATTTGAAGGTCTATGTTATGTTAAATGCAAGGGGAGATAACATTTAAAATCACTGGAAATGGCATCAACTATCACCGGAAATGACATCATCTATAGCTTGAAATGGAATTGAATATCGCATAGAAATTAGCTGGAATTAACATCGACAATCGCTGGAATTGACATTGACCATTGCTGGAAATCAGTAATAAGATAAATATGTCCTAGTGACTTCCAATCTGCAAATCACTTTTGAGGTGACGTAGATTTCCCTTAAATGTCGTACAACTTATCAATATAAATTATCAACATCATTTGTTCATTAGGGGTGTGCAAAATATTTGGTACTATCAAATTATTTGGACCAAATACCAAATCAAATAACCGGTTTGCCAAATCAAATAGTGCTTAAAACTTTTTGTCAAATATTTGATTTCTTGATCAAATAATTTGATATTTGAAAGTAGCTGTAAAATGTATTTGATAATATCAAATAGTTTGGTATTTGGTCAAATAGTTCCAAAATCAAATACTTTGGGGTCTTCAAATAGTATTTGTTGATTTCAAATATTTGATTAATTGCTCAAATAATCAATTGACAGCTAGAAGTTGTCTGGGTTTCCCCGCTAAACAATTTTAAAGCTGGCGCACGTTTGCCATTCGCTGAAAAGTGGAAAATTTAAAATGGAAAAATGGAAGCAAAAATAAAAGTATAAGCTGGACCAGTGTAAAAGAAACTTGGTCTGAGGTCTCTTTACTACTATAATACTATTTAGTTACTAGTTAGATTTATTAATTATTTAAATTTATGTTTAACTGCCAAACCTGCATTAATAATGCTGGATTAAAAGCTTTCATTCTCTCATTGAGTAATTGACTTATTGTTAAATATAAATGAAATGGAGGTTAAGTTACTTTACTAATTTGAATTTAAACTTGTATTTTACTTTTTATTATTTTAACCTTTAAAACGTTTCGGGCGTTTCCCTTAAATTTTGGCATAATTTGAATAATTTATTAATTTGCAAACCAAATATGCATATTATTTGACACTATTTGAAAACCAAATAGTCAAATTATTTGACACTATTTGAAAACCAAACTATTTGATATTTGATCTAGTATTTGATATTTGAATACTATGAAATATTTGATCAAATATTTTTGACCAAATTATTTGACTTTTAAAATTTTTGATTTTATATTTGATTTGGTCTCCGAAAAAAGGTATTTTCACACCCCTATTGATTATTATTAATCAACGAAGGCTCGTAAAGATAAATACATATACTTACTTTGACCTTTCAGGCACTCCAGACTTTTCACCCAAGTACATGGGATCGTCAATATTACTATCATCACAGCTATATAGCGAGCGTAATATATCAAACCACATTTTTAAAGTAATATGTATAACTAATATTTACATTTTAGTTGCAGTATCCTCTGGATCAACTCCCCAAGAATCTTCCATGAACTCGGAAAACGTAAAACTATCACCAAGGGATAGAATTGGTCCTTCAAACGATTCACTGAAACCAGGACATTTTGTATAGGATGGCTAAATTATTTTCATATCAAATCTTACCATGTACCACTAGTCAATTCAGAACCCTCTGCAAGGAAACCACTACTATTACTAGAATTTCCAGCATCAGGCACCGTTGATTGTCTACGGTTTTATAATAAAATTCTATAAACTTTGTGTTGATGTCAGCGGTGTAGCCACGATTTTAGTTCAGGGGGAGGGAGCACATTTATTATTGTGAAATAAAACAATTTCATACGCAAACATGTTTTAGGGACCACATACCCCCCCTCTATGGGCACCCGCAGGTTGGAGCAAATGGTGCAACTGCCCCGCTTCGACTGTCTGTGCCCCATTGATCTCCCTTAAATTAACGTTTTCCCTATGCAATTACGAGGTTTTATATTACAATTTTTGCACTACCCTGGACATTGGCCCCCTTTGAACGATGTCTGTGGTTACACATGCCCTCTATTTGAACTACGTTACTGGCTTTATTCTTGAAAAGTTATTAAATTTACCTTGAACTAGGTAGGGAGGTATCTATACCACCAGTTATTCCTGCGTAGGTAACTGATGGTAATAGTGCTTTTACTCTCTCCTCAGTGGGCGTCATTTGTGGAGCGTCTGTGCCGGATCCACCCTCTGTTTTCTTTATGAAAACCGAAACCTTAGCTGCGGCTTTCCGGGCTTCACTTTTCTGTTGTTATCCCCAGCAGAATTTACCATTGCGGATATACTTTCCCACTTTTTATGTTGGGCTTGATTAAGAGACCCTCCTTTATGAAGTCGAATCTCTTCATAAACCTGGGTCTCCATGGCTGACATCAATGCCTCCTTTTCATCTTCAGTCCACCTGGAACTTTTACTACTTGCCATTGTATTTCAAAATAAATGGTGTATTTTAAGTGTTAAATATATGCTATTTTACATAAATAAAGAAACTTTTATGGACTTAAAATTTTTTTGTTAACTCGTGAAAAGCAAATTAACAAGTGACTTGTTTCTCAGACATTGTGCATGAACACTATCCCTACAAATATTATTTGTTCCTATTTAATTATAACAATGCAAATTTATTTTAATTTTATTTATAAAATAATTAATAAATACATATTAATTCTAAGTAATAGTTATTTTCAAAGTAAATCAAAAAGAACAGTCAGCGCCACATGATTAATGTACAATTCAAAATTGGCGCATTTATTACACCAAAACAGTATTAGATGGCAACAACATAAATAGAGTTAAAAATAAGCTCATGACAAAAATTCAACTAAACCGAACAGAGCTGAACTAGCTCCTTCAGCGTAGC
This sequence comes from Leiobunum rupestre, assembly GCF_980474605.1. Lineage (NCBI taxonomy): Eukaryota > Metazoa > Arthropoda > Arachnida > Opiliones > Sclerosomatidae > Leiobunum > Leiobunum rupestre. Next base: position 52,428,393 of record NC_143386.1, read on the forward strand.
CTAGATGGCGATAGAATTCATAGGGCTAAAATAAGTCGAACATAGGTAGCAAAACACGTGCTGTACTGAACAGAACTGATCTAGCTCCATTGGGCTCGCACAGATGGCAGAATAAACATCACTCTCGTGTGGCGTTATTGCATGACGTAACAAGAACCAATCAGAACAAAGGGGTCGCAAATGTACGGTCCCTCTTCACTGGTGACGTCGCGCCCAATGAAAACCGCAGAAGAAAGTTGAAAGAAAGAAGGCGTATCCCAACTTTCCTATAAAAGTCTGCAGAATACGGCCGAGTATATTTCCAGAATTAACGCGTCTTATTTGGGGCAAGAATGATGCAAGAAGTCCACGAAACCGGGTAATTTATGCCAACTGAATTTACCACGTGTTTTTTATTTTGCACTACTCCCTCGCTTAAAATGTGGCTCCATTTTAGTATTTTAAGAGACACAGCTTCGTTTTAAAATCATTCTCTGAACGTACTCCAGTAAAATAAAAAGATACCTCGTTATACCTGTGAACAGCGGTCCAGGATGGTCGAATTTTACTACGGAGATGGTCAACGAAATGCACGTGAAATGAGTCGATTATTTCAAATTTTCTATCCTGACAGTCGTCCAAATAACCACACTGCTCTCCGTGCTGTCCGTGACTTTGAAAACGAAGGCAACGTGAATCACAGATTCCGCGGACCTGGCTATGACAACTTCAACATGGAAGACACAGTCATCGCCTACGTTGTCGCCTAGCCTCGAGCAAGCATAATAATGGCCTGCTCTGATTTGGACTAGTCAAAGTACTACGTTTGGAGTGTCCTTGACCATCATAACTATCACTTATTTCGTGCCACGCTCCACCAAGCACTTTACGATGGTGATCAGCGACTTCGGCTAGATTTCTGGTTTTGTACTTTGGCCGACGAAAACGAATATTTCCTCCGTTTGATTCTTGTGTCTGACGAGTGGTCCTTTGGGAAAGACGGCCGTTTAACAGCCAAAATAACCACATGTGGAGTGATGAAAATCCACTCTGGGGATTTCCTCACCACAATCAGGTAGAATTCCGTTTAAACGTCTGGGCTGGTCTTCCGGGAGATCGCGTTATTGGGCCATTTTTTCTTCCGCGTTGACTCAATGGGCAGAACTACCTGGCCTTTATACAAAATGAAGTCGCAGACGAGTTGCAAGATGTCCCACGCCTTTGGTTCCAGCATGACGGTGCACCTGCCCACCAAGAAACACACGTCGTGCAGTACCTTAACAACGAGTTCCCGGGGGGATGGATAGGCAAGAACGGTCCAGTACAATGACCTCCGAGGTCCCCAGATTTCGCACCGCCGGACTTTTTCCTGTGGGGATTCGTTAAGGAGGAAGTGTATAAAACGCGTGTCACTAACGAAGAAGATCTACGACAAAGAATCATCGCAGCGTTCCAACTCGTAACTCCCGAGATGGTGCGTGCTTCGTTTCAAAATAGGCTTCATCGCGCACGGATTTGTATTGCAGCGGACGGTGGAATTATTGAACCTCATTTAAAATAGGACGCGTGAATTCTGGAATTCTACTATGTCAATTGTATTTCCTCTAAAACATTTTTAATCTTTACAAACATACGATCATTTCAAATTAGATAGGTTTCTCTTTCTTTTTCATGAGACGTAAACCTTTTTGGGTAGTACCAACTTGTTTTTTTCCCTGACGTATTATTTCAATGAAAAAGTGTCTGTTTTTGACCAAACCAATTTCATTAAAGGTTTTTGAGTACGCTCTACAACTAAATTTTCGTCTACCACCTATCGTTCAAAAAATAAAAATTTCAAAACGGTGAAAATTGCAAAGGAAAAGGGTCCTCCCCGAGAGAGTATATTCTGATAATTTCACATTTCTAGCAACTATAGTTTTTGAGAAAAACGCCTGGGTCGATCAATATAAGACACCCTGTTTAAAGCCTGAGACCCACAAGCTTTGTAATTGGGCAATTTTTGGAGAGTTGTTGACCATAACAAATATCATCCATAGCAGGCAACTTTACACCAAGCACTTGATAATGGGGATGTGGCACACCGATATGCCTTTTGAAATTAGCTCAACAACATGACATACGAAAATAACGATTTTCTAGGTCTACTTCTGGCGCCTTTCAACAAACTATATATCACAGTAATATCTACTTCAGAACATACAGATTTATATTAATTTATTTTATCCCAGCCTTCCACAAGTCACCGGGTCCCATTTATTTACTTTCTAGGTGCACCCGTGGCTCATCATGACCTAGTTCAATGCAAAGAAATTCAAATTCGGGGCATATCAACTAGAGGATCCCTTTATTAGACCTTTTTTTCTTTCGAACCGGCTTAATGGGTAAAAATACTTGTAGTACTATATTCCTTTGGTCGATTTCAGACTTCTTTGAGAGTGCACCAGTCTGGAACATCAACCTCGAGTTGTTGTCGATCATCTGATCAACGAACTCCTTTAGCACAGTCACGTTTTAGGAATTTGATCCTTTGATGTTTTGTAAATCTTAAAGAAAAGACATAAATTTGAAAGACTTGTTTTATAACTCAGGGAATAAGTTATTTTTAGACAGTATACACAATTTAATTTTATTCACGAAATATAACTTTCAGAGTATGCTCTACAACGTTCTCTTTGAAGCTTATTGACTTCCGCCTTCCACGAGAAAAATAAATTGAAACACCCTTTCGGTGTCCACTAAAAAACGATCTTGGGCGAATATGTCAGAAACCGTTTTCTCTAGGAATTTAAAATCGCAAAACTAACTCGAGAACCGTAAATTTTAGAAAGTTGGTTCCAATTAGAAAAGTGTTCCCAGTCCCATTTTATGTTTACATAGCGTGAAAATGATCGACCAATAGTAAGTCGAGAAACTATTTACCAAAATCACAAGGTCGTAAAAGGGAAATTGCAAGACAGCGCTAATAACTCCAAAACAAGTCGTGCTATATTATCGAAATTTGCTAGACAATCGCATCATGGTGGGAGATTTTGATATTCGGTAAATTGTATGACCTTGAATCATGTCTTCTAGGTCTTACTAAAATTATCTCGAGAACCATTACGTTTAGAGCAAAAATTTAAATTAAAAATTATAAGCTACAAATTAGAGATTGAAATATTAATCAGCCCTGCCCAAATATTACGCAGAGGTGCTTTTAAAAAGAATAACTGCAGACCTATAATTTTCAAATCCGATATTACAAAACAATACTAAGTTAAAGTGATCTAATATTTATATAGAACCAGATTACACCCCTAACCAATCTAAAGCACGGCACGAACTGATAATGTTCGCTAAAACCAAACTTCCTTTGAAATTTAAATGGGTAAATACGAATTCGATTTCTATTCAAAATGAAGTTTTCAGATATGATTTTCAAACTAATAAAATTAACAAAATTTAAAATTATATAAATTCTTTGCTCGTCTGTTAATCAATTCTAATCTTAATGATAAACATTATTTCCCATAATAATCGAAGTGCGAAAGCTAATTTTTTAGATTTATACTCTACCTGTATAGCGCAAATTGATAATAAAATAGATATTTTGCTCTTACGGAAACCTGGACTCACGCGGTCTATTACGATTATTATGAGGGCTATGATTTTTATGGTATAAATTTCTTTTTTTATATCGGGGACCCTTGAAATATGTGATTTTCCCATGTTAAATCACATAGAGAAATTTTGATATTGGAAGGGATGGTCGCCGAGGTGGTGGAGTCGGTTTTCTGATTAAAAAAATAATAAAATATACCACTAGAGATAGTGAATTCTTTATGTGTAATTACAGATTCATATGAAATATTTCCAATTAAAATAAATAATTTATTTATCTGCATTAACTACTGGCCGAATGGCCCTTCCAAAGACTTTCTTCTCAAAATTGAATCTTTCCGGAACCAAATGGGCACTCATCAATTTACAAAGATACTATTAGGTGACATTAACCTTAATCTTTTTGATTTAAACAACGAAACTAATAAATTAAGAGATTTCATGGTTAGTCATAATTTAAACCAATTTTTTTATCAACCAACTAGAATTTCCGGCAAACTTATTGATATATGTTACACTAATTTGCCTAAAAATTCCATAGTCTGCGAAGCTTACTCTGACTGGTTTTTTCGGACCATTTCCCAATTTATGCTAAAATAGATAGTGAACGTCTCAATAATAATATATCACACCAAATAAGAAATTTTTCTCCAAAAAATGAAGAAAATTTTCGGAACAATATTAAAAATATTGAGTGCGATTTTTTATATAATCAAAATAATATCAATATTGTATTTAAATTATTGCTGGACAAAATCACTTATTTATACTGCCAAAGCTTTCCCTATGTTACAGTACACAAAAAACTCTCCCACGGTTGGATAATCGAGTCTAAAAAAAGGAATTAAACAAAACAATTACCTAAAAAACATTTTCATTCGGTCACCTACGGATCAAAATATTCTTACTTACAAACGCTATAGAAATAGTCTTAATAACACCTATTTAAGAATTATTTTAATTGACTCGTCCACGCCAAAAAAAAACTTTGGTCGGTAATAAACAAAATCTTGGGTAAAAATAAAAAGAAGACTAACATTAATCCTACAACCACTTGCCCTAATATTTTTAATAACTTTCTTAATTCAACTAAAATAGATAATCCTAACACCGTGAATTGTTAAACATATTAATAATTCAATGATGCTTTTTGAAACAAATGATACGGAAATCTGTCGAATCATCACAAATTTAAAAACCGACTCCACACCTGGCATAGATGAACTCTCTGCGAGGGCTATAAAGATTATAGCGCCTTTTATATCTGCCCCTCTGGCTTTTTTGGTAAACTTTACATTTAATCTCGGGATATATCCAGACTATCTAAAAAACACCAACATTATTCCAATTCTAAAAAAGGGTGATATAAATGACCCCAGTAATTACAGACCAATTGCTCTTCTGTCAATCTTAGCTTAGATATTTGATAAATGTTTTAAAATCCACCTAACGAATTATGTAAATAAATTTAACGTTATCTCTAATGAACCATTTGGCTTTAGGGAAAAAAGCGGGGTTGATTACGCAATCACTCATGTATATAACAAACTATTGACAGCATTGGACTCCTCTAAAATCACTGTAGCTGTTTTTCTTGATTTAAAGAAAGGTTTCGACTATATTGACCACGATCGTTTAATCCACAAACTCTATATCATGGGAATTAGAGGAGTCAGCAATGACTGGTTTAAATCCTATCTTACTAAAAGAAGCATAAAGACCAAAGTTAATAATTCTATCTCGGATTGTCAAACTTTACGTTGCAGTTTACCCCGGGGTTCAATACTTTCTCCTATCCTAATCAATTTGTATTTTAATCATATTTTATATTTATTGGATGACGATCCATTAACTTTGTACGCGGATGACTCTTTACTATTAAATTGTGACTTCGATCTAAACCCAGCAATTGAAAACACCAATATAAAACTAGCTCTCGTTAATAACTGGCTCAAAAATAATAACTTAGTTTTAAACCAATCAACTGTCTGCATGTATATTTCAAACAAGCCCCTTTAGCTAATTTCTAATGTTACGGTGAATATCGATAATTAACCTATCGAGAGAGTCGGATATTATAAATATCTGGGTCTATGGTTCGACGAAGCTCTAAACTGGTCTAAACATGTGGGTTTTATCGCAAAACATTTTCGTATAATATCTATATGTTATCTCTAGAAATCGACAGATATTTGACAAATAACGATGTTAAATCTGTACTTTTCTATAATATGTTCTTATCTAAACTATTGTACATTCGAATGGGGTAATACCACGCAAGCAAATATTAATCGGTTGCTCCTACTTCAAAGGCGTATTGTTCGAATCATTGATCAAAAACCCCCTAATGAACATACGGGCCTAATTTTTCAAAGGTTAAATATCCTAACAATATAACAGATTGCAAATTATAGTTCCTTGGTCTTTATCTACAAATCAATAAATAACGAGAAGCATAATGAATTCAACGTGAATAAAAGTTCTGGTCACGACTTTCGAAATAAAAAAAAAACTTTTAATAGCTCAATTTAAGTTAAGTCATAGACTGAACTCAATTTTTCAGAAAGGTGTAAATTACTTTAACTCCTTAAAAACTGATAATATTAAAACGCTATCTACCTTTAAAAAAACCGCCCGAGACTACGTTCTAAATTGTTTTTAGTTGTATTAACAATTAATAATTAATATTGTTAACCTTCTATTTTTTACTTTCTTTTTTTTCTTTCCTATAATACTATGTAAAAAAAAGGAAAAAGTAACTATATATAGATATATATCACGCTTATTCTATATTAAGCGCTGTAGGGCTCAAAAGTCTGACTGACGACTTAGCCCAGCAATACGAAAGCGATGTAAGCAACTTCTGTAAATAAATAAAATTATTATTATTATTATTATTATTATAAATTTACAAGTTAAAGTTCTGTGCTAAGAAGACTGTTGCAATCACCTTTGCCAAAACAAAGGTGATAAATCGTCTTCCGATTTTTTCTCTCGGTCCAAACTGTTAAAATGTTGGGGGTCATTTTAGACCAGGATTGTGTTTCATGCCTCATTTAGAGGATATCAGGAACAGGGTCACACATCTTGTCCAACCCATCGCTTGCTTTGCAAGGTACAAGTGGTGTCTGGACTATACGGTGTTGAGGGTGAATTGTGCGCATTGTCGTCTAGGGTGCTGGCGCTTGGTGGAGTGGGAGTGAGAATTCACTCATGATAAAAATGCTCAGGTTAATTCAACGAATAGCAGCTCTTGTAATGCTTTATTTGTAATTACCAACTTAACCCCATTAGAATACATTGTTAGTGAGAAAGCAACCATATTTAGGTCTTTTTACCAACAGATGGGAGCTAAACACTATGAATGCAAGGTCATATCTGGAAATTTTCTTTACCCGGGTGACCCTTGGGCACGGAATCCGGCCTCTCGTATAGAGCTTTACCCACTAATGTAGGGCTAGAGATTTTTTCGATGGTTCTTAATCGGAAAATTCCGCGGTTGCGGCATTTGTTGCTCTAACGGATTAGAACTCGTGGCTAAGTCTCTTCGTTTAATCCAAGCATTTTTTTTATTGAGTTGTACTCCATTTTGGAGAGCATTAACTGGTTCGCTGGGGAGCGTCTCCACGATTGTCTTTCCTCTTTACGTGCTATCGGAAATAATTCCAACCTCAATGGCATGGGATTTTATTATCGATCATTGTGGGAAAACTCTACTTTTTGACGGAATAAATGGATACTTTGATGAGGGGAGGGGGGGGGGTGATTAGAATTATTCCTCGCCTTTTTGTCCATGATTCTACATTGTGATCTTTTCAATCATATTTGATTACTTATACCGGTCTTTTATCCTATGAATAACTACTTTTTCTCGGAAGCAGTAGATTATTGGTTATAATTGCTCGTTGGCTTCTTGTCCACGATTGTATGTGTCCTTGAGATAATTTCTACGATGAGTCATGCGTGGTGATACAACCGGTCCATTATCCAATGGGTAATTCTATTTTCTATTTACTCACATCGAATAGGAAATTTCTCACTAGTTAAGGGCCCGGTGCAGAGACGTTTTTAAATTAACAGAAAGGGGGCGTGGTTTCGGAAAATTGCGAACTGGGCGCCAAATTGGTGTGCAGTGACCTCTAGATCGCAAAAATAACAGGAAAGCGTTCTATTAATTTTGCGAGAGGTCTAGGGCAGTCGCTAGTCGCAGAAAAAGTCGCCAAAACAATGGCGGATTGTGGTACGCAAAGAGCTCGGTAAATAAATTGAGTAAACGCTTTTTACCTACGTTAATAAGATAAATAATACAACACGTTAGGTCAGAATCTTTTAAATTATTAAAATTTTAGTTTCTAGCTCATTATCGCTTTCCGAAAAATGTTTTTGTCAAATTATGGTCAGAGCCAAGCCCTAACCACAATCACGATTTTCGAAACACTAAAATAAGCCAGCCACTCTTAGCAACTTTACAGGTAAGAATAAATTATAATAGGAAATATTATACATTACTACTTTGGGTGTATGTAGTGGGGTTTAAGAAATGAGCCAGTAATGACATGCTGAATTGGTTCATTGTATCCAAGATTTTTAGCTATGAACCAGCGCTTCTATCAATTCATCTACCGAGAAGAAACCTTTCCCCAGGTTTATTTGGCATGCATCAGGAGCTAACCGAGCAAATTTGATGTATTACCTTAAAAGTGTTTGTCAGTTAATTGTACACGCTTATATCATATGTTACTATTTATACCTTGACTAAGCTATGTAAATGTCAGATAATTAGGTAGAACAACAACTTTTATGAAAAAGCAGGACCATTGTTTTACCTGTGATTTAGCTAGAAATTGCTTTAGACAATTACCAATTTATGTTCATTCGTGAAATTGCTGTTTTTTATTTATTGATTTATTTTATAACTAGATTTATTTTAATTGCAATAAGCTTAGTTTTGAAATAAATATTTTCCCAAAAACCAAATGAGAAGGTTCACTTTGTAAGAGAGAATTCTTTTCGGAAAATTTTGGCTTATAATTGTAATGAAACTTTTTTCATTCGTTATTTTATAGGTGTGTACAAACCAATTTATAAAAATATATTTTTAAAATAACAAAACCATTAAACTGTGTAATAAATGCAACCAATCTTATAAATAATAAGAGTAAGAAAATTTTATAATCAGAAGAAACTAATTCTCATGCACTATTTAATTGCTTTAAAAAAATATTTTGGATAACCTCTCATTCTTCAAAAACTGACGTTATATATATATATATATATATTTAACGAGTGACCTTCTCCGACCTCTGCGGTCGCCAACGAAAACGATTGAATTTTAATTTATCCGCAACGTTCCAGCCCGGTGGCCGACTAGGCCCACGCCGATGGAAAATAAGTTTCGCGGAGTGTTTCTTTTGTTTTAAAGGTCTCAGTTTGACCATGCTAAAATAAGTCTCCCGAGACAAAAGACTGTTCGAGATGTGTCGTGATAACCACCAGGACTATTTCCATTAATCTGGAGCTTCAAGGGCAGCTTAATGCTGCACCCGGCCGTCACCGCTTATGGAGTCGTCGAAGGAATTTCGCCTTGGTACCGGTACCGTAAGTCGACACGCTACCTACTAAAAACTAAAAGGGGTTAACCAGCCTTCGCATTTATAATATTGATCATTGTTTATTGTATTATTGTATCCCCTTAAATTAATGTTTTCCCCCTAATTTTAATTTTTTATTTCATTAAATGATTTGGATCCTAGAGACCAGCCTGTTTAATATTATTTACTTAAGCCTAATGACGACACATTTAATTTTAATTATCCCCTAGTCAACGTTTTCATTTAACTTAACTTACCCTATGTTTTAACTTTAGTCGTAATATTAATTTTCAATATATCTCTTAGAATAATATAATATAATAGCAAAAAGTGTCTCAGAAGGAACCAGACCAATTTGTACGTCACGGATTGCGAACCTCAGTACAAGCCACTACGGGTTTGACCAAGACATTGAAGCAAATGTGTCTATGATCCGACAGAGACGGTTCATTGGACACATGCCAGTCAGTTATTGACCTCACTTCTTTTAATTGTACCAAAAGTTGGTTCATTGTTCCTGTTCAGAATATTAAGCTTAGTACTAACTAGATATTACACAAGCTCATTTCCACGCTGATTGCAGTCTGAGATGCGCCAGATATCGTGGTGAGCATTAGCATCACAGCCAATAACCAGCTTCCTTCCCGTCCCCTCGCAGTGGTTGACTAGACTGTCCACCTCCCGCGGGGGTGGGGGAAGAGGATCGTCATATGGGAAGTATGCTGATGCCAGAGTCAGCTCCATCTCTCCCTTTAGGTGGTAAGTTTGACCGTAGCGATATCCCTAGAAGTATGTAGTGAGAGCCGAAGGACATGTTTACCCTTGCGTATCAACACACAGGTTCTGGGAATAGCAGAGTTATAATCAAAGAAAATATTACCTGCGCTTTGGAGACCAAGTATCTTGCCACTGAAAACCCAAGGCTCCTGTATAAGGGCAACATTAAAGCACTCCTTTGCAAACATTCTGCAGAGTACTGCAGAGGCTGCCTTTGCAACACCTTCATCCTCGTCTTAGGTAGGGAGTACTTGGTTTCCAGCCGGGTCTGCTGAGCCATATCCAGTGGTAGGTGTGAAAATCTCATCACTTCCACTGGTCCTATCAGCACTCGTATCATCTTCCAGAAGAGTTTCCTCTTTGGTCTCATCAATGTCGGATAAGCCAATGGATTTTAGGTCCTTCAAAAGAGTTTCCTCTTCGGAGTCCCCACAACCCGCAGTCTCACCTTCCATTTCTATGGCCTCAGAGGCTTTTGTTCCTGGAACATTTCCAGATACTGGGCTAGCCCCGCCTTCCGGGGTCTTCGGGATCATCAGGCTAGGATCATGGAGTATCTTAAAGAAACCCCTGTCTAGGCCCGTTTCTGCCCGATGTCCATCTTCCTTGATGGCCTTGACTGACTCACCATCCATCTGAAAAATCCAACGGATGGCAATTGGCTCTTTAGCCTTCGTTAAAGTTTTCCAACACTGCGTGTTAAGCGCACTGTTGAAGGTGCGTAACCTTTTTGAAAGATTTTAGCGTCCTTCGTGTATACCTCCTTGGTGCGGAAGGCAACCTTGAATAACTTTGGTAGGTCGCTGGCCTTCATTACTGATAGCCGCGCTCCCTCGAGAACCTGTTCGTTCTGGTAGAAAGCACTACTCAACCAGTGGTATTCCGCAAGTAGCCCTAGCTCAGTCTGACTCAAATATGTCCTTTGTTCAGAAGAGAAGGCAGTTTTTGTTGTATTATTGACGTAAGGTCTAATAAACCTTATCTGATAATATGTTAAAAAAAGCTTAAGCGTAAAAGCAAACATGTACTTTATGACCGTATATATACTACCGGTCAAGGGCATTCTTTTCCTGGTTCTTATCATGTAAAAATTTAACTCTTAATTCTTTAATTGTACAACGACTACTTATTGTAAGATAATAAATTTGTTAAATGACTAGAAGTTTTGGTTCTTGATCATGTCTAACTAAAGAGTTTCCGGTTTTAGTTGTTTTCGTAATATCTATTATTAAAGCTCAAACGCTCGGAAGCGTTGGAAAATATTTCCCAGAACCAGTGTTCGCTTATGGCCAACTCTGCGTTGTGTTTTCCAGAATTACCTCCGAGGAAAAATCAGGTTCAAATGCTTGATTTAATTTTAGCCATGTGAAAAATCGTAGCTTATAATTATTCTAAACTATGCAAAAGGTTTAAATGATAACAATAACTGTATTGTACACCTAGAGGTCGGCGTTTGAATAAGAAATTATACGATTGTTTATATTTATCCATAACCGAGAATTATTCAGAAATATTCGAAAAAAATTATTAATTTTGCATGTTAAATCGTTGTTTAATCGTATAATTTGTTCGTATAAATCAAATATTACTAATTTTAATGATTAATTGAAATTTTTGCGGTTAATTTATTTGTTCCGCCGACCTCTACGTACACCACGTTATTTTTTTAAATGCCATATTATAATGCTAACGATGATTAAATTAGCGAATAAGTAGATTAGTCCATTATGAAAAGGAATAAAAAAGCTTCGATGATTCTTTGTCGTAAATCTTCAACGCTCGTCACAGGTGTTTGGCATACGTAGTTTTTACGAATCCCCAAAGAAAAACGTCGAGTGGTGTTAGATCAGGGGATCTTGCAGGCCAACGAACAGGACCAGTTCTTCCGATCCATCTTCCAGGAAACTCGTCGTTTAGATATGCAACCACATCACGATATTGGTGAGGTGGCGCCCCATCTTGCTAGAACCAGATGCGTCTGTACTCGGCCAGAGGAATGTCGTCCAACACGTTGGATATTTCATTTTGAAGGAACTCCAAGTAGTTTTGACCGTTCAGACGATTTGGCAGGAAGAACGGGCCAATAATTCTGTCACCTAACAGACCAGCCCACACATTCGTCGGACATCAGTAGTTGATCGTGAAAATCCTGGTGTGCGTCAGCCATGAGGCAAAACCAATTGCAGAAGTCGAGTCAGCGCTGTCTATCACCGTCATGCAGTCCTTGGTGAAGTGTCGCTCGATAAGGATGAAAATGGTGTCTTTTGAGTGTTCTCCAAACGTAGTTTCGATCCAACCCTAAGTCAAAGCTGGCAGTCCTGACGCTCGCTTGAGGATAGGCGACGAAGTAGGCAAGTATGGTGTTTTTCATGTCGATGTCCTGGAGACCACGACCACGAAAACTTGGATTGATATTACCCCAGTTGTCGAAGTCACGGACCACTCTAAGAACCGTCGTATGACTTGGTCTGCAATTGGGAAATCTTCGTCTAAATAACTGACTTACTAGAGTAGCATTACGACGACCTTCTCCGTAAAATAACTCTAGCATATGAGCGCGCTGATCTCGAGTGTAAAGAGGCATACTGGACAACAGTCGGCGAAGCTGAGATAATGTTTTAACTTTGAAATGTAAAAGCTTTAAATACTAATCGGACAATTGATATTTCACGTTAAAAAACAACAAAAGAAAAATAAGCGTAATTTTTGGTCTACAAATCTTTGTTTGATGATCTTACTCGTAACCACGTCGAAATGGAAGACGCGGTCTTTGTCTACTTTGTCTAATTAGGTGTTGAACGTAATAATTACCTCTCCGAGGGGACTTTGTACCCTAGGAGGGGTTATACAACCACCGTGTCTGTCTGTGGGTCTGTCTGTTCGCATTTTCGGGGCAAAGGGTAATCACTGCGTACGCAGTTTCTTAGAATCATTGAAAAGGTTTTTCCAAAAGCGCCCTCTTTTTGTCAGTGGGTGCAGCATAATTGTTTAATCGGCCGGGAGTTGAACCTGAGTCCTCTTGAACGACAGGTGAGCGTTCTACCGCAGAACCACGGATACAGTTACGCTTCACTGAAAATTAAAAACTCTTCCGAGGAGAGGTATATTTTGGCTTGCCAACTTGTTTTCTTTAACAATAACTTTTTGCAGATCTGATTATTAACTACATAGCTGAAAGCATAAGTTCCCTAAAATAAATGTACATGTGTGTTGTGATTATGTACGATTGTTTACGTTAAAGGCTATTGCCTGCTAGTACAACTTGTGTTTCCCCCGACCTCTAAACTCAGTGAAAAATAGGTCTTTTTCAACCGAACCGAAATTATTTTTACACTTTCGACTATGCCCTACAACTTTTCTATTGAAACATTTTGCGTGACACCTACCGGTGAAAAAAGAAATTTTCCAAAACGGCACAAAATCGTTCGATTTTTTGAAATTTAGTAACCAAAGCCTTCCATACCTAACAAATAAAACATGAAAATTTCCGAATCCTAGCATAAATACATTTTGAGAAAAATGGCCTGATCGAGCAAATTGAGACACCCTGTATATTTATTAATGTTAAATTATCCAACAAATAGAAAACGCCTAATATTAAATTGGGCGCCGCTCGAGGCGAATGGAGATAGTATCGCCCTCAAACGTCCAAGACTTGAAGACTTTTTAGCCAAAAAAATCATGCAACGGGTTTTTGAAAGAGAGGCGCCTCTCTTTACTTTACACTCTCTGCTAGCCTTTTCAATAACCCATTTTGGTTTTATTGAAGATGCTATGGCTTTTATCTAGTTCTCCCTTATTTGTAAATAATTGTATTTAATAGGCCTTTCTAGAAAGTAACATTGATCCTCTTGTTTTGATGTTGCTGCTGCGACACGGGTGACGCATCGATGACGATTTACTACGAAAAGCACTGGACATAAGAGTAAATTCAACGAGGCACCATGTTAGCTGGGAGACTTCTGATGATGCAATAGCATCCATCCTAATTCCCACGGCTTTGCGCGAAATGGGCTCTAATCGTCCCAATGCCTTTCGGAGGGTTGGGTGGCTTCGTGAAAGGTGTGACTGTAAGCACTAGGGTTCTCATCTGCTTCTGCCTGTTTCGTCACGCATTAGGGCTGTGTACGCTGGCGTATGGCATTATGATGAGACCATGCACCAGCGATATTCAGGTCGGCTAATTTTTGACTAAAAACGACCTTTAGTAGAGGCCTTTGAAACTAGAAGAATAATAAGATCAATGTGCATTCTATATAAATTATACTACAAATTAAGATTGAATTTTTTTAATAAAAGCCAAATTACACAAGTAATTGAAGGAAACCTCCTAAGCCATTTCTAATAATAAATGCGACCACACTTAAGAAATATTACACTAAATAGTTCAAAGTTAATATCTAAATTAAGCATTTAAAGCTAAAATTTATAAAGGAACAGTAGTTCAAATACAATAACGGTTAGAAAAAATAATTTTAGGCTTTGGCCTTTAACACCAAGAAAATTTAAAAACAAAGAAATAAAAACCCAATTAAACAAATTTAACACTTAATGTTTATAAAAACATACTATTATAAGCTTCTAACATTAATTAAATTTAATTATACGTTTGAAATTTGATTTTATAATCAATCTAACTCCAGAAAAAGTCGTAAGCCGACTAAAATAATAAAACAGACGACACTTACGACGAATGCTGCAGACGAAACTTTCTCCATTATCCCCTTCACTCCTCTCATAGCTTCCACAATATTAAATTGTAATCATGATTGGCGAAGGTCTAAAGTGCGTTTACTTCCCCGAACTAATGGTTTTATTTTTATTGCTGAACAAACCACTGAATAATTAATTACGTTTTGCGAATTGCAATTTAACTGTGAAATGGCAAAAGGCGCTTGGAAATTTTTACACATAGGCTAAAACTTTATTTGAAAAATTCTTAACACAAAGAAATATAAATTTACAGAACGATAAAAATATAAAATTTCATTTAAATTTATTTACAAGATAAGACCCACAATAGATTTTTAAATATATGTTACTCTAAAATTATCGTTTATTTTCAGAAAAAATGTTTGGAATAATAATATTTTTTCTTCAATACAAATGCGTACAAAAGTAAATGCTCAATAATTCATTACGTTTTGCGAATTGAGATTTAACTGTGAAATGACAAAAGGCGCTTTTAAAATTTTTACTCGTTGGCTCGTAATTTATTTGTGAAATTTAAAAAAATTACCACAAAAACAATTTACAGAACGATAAAAATTTAACATTTTACTTAAATTTATTTGCAAGATAAGACGTACAATAGATTTGGAAATATATGTAACTCCAAAAATATCGTTTATTTTTTCAGAAAAATATTTGGAATAATAGTATTTTTTCTTCAATGCGTACAACAGTAAATATTTCTATAATCGTTAATTTAAATAAAGACCTTGAATTAGATGATAGATACCAATAGTGTCACAGTATTCACTGTTTGGGCACACACTTGTTGTCTGTATCTCTGCAATATCCTGGTATGCACACGCATTTAGGAACGCATACAGTGGCACATCTAGTAACACGGGATGGACCGCATTTTTCAGGTGCACAAGGACTTGCACAGTCATTAAATACTTCATTGTCATTCGCGCATTTTTCTTTAGCGAATACACATGCCAGAAACGTGAATAAGCAAAACAGCGCGAAGAACGCAGGGAATATATTGTTAAAGTGCATTATTTCGAAGTTTCCGATTCAGCAGTTGAGAGCTCTATGATTTGCTTGTGTCGCGTACCACACCTCGTTATTGAAGAAAAATGTCATCTACGAACTGCTGTTGGATTCGAGATTGCGAGGCTATGATGAAATAGGATAGTAGTAAAGGCTCAGGTGTACATGTAAATGCCATTTAATCTTATGTAGAAGAGCTAATCGTATCTCCCTTAAAAAGCGTAAAACCCGGTTTGCACAACGTAGAAGTGCCTGGAATTTTAGCTGACGTAAATTTATGGAAGAATAGGAAATATAACTGGTAGCAGCAGTATATAATATATCCGTTACGAGAGAAGCATTCATAACTGTTCGTGTATTCTTTGTGAATGCGAAATAATCATCATGATTTACAAAAACTATTTTTAATTGAAATATTCTACAAAACATAATCAAATGAAAATTGCTATGAGTTTTTCCACTACTTTGCGAATTTGTCGAAAGAACCCTCGGTTTCTCTTCAACAGAACGTTTAGCCCGAGTAAGTTTCCTCTCCACACGTGATACAAACAAAACTTTTCTTTCTGTTATAGTGGGAGGAGTAATGGGGTTGAAGGTTCACTCCCAGCTGGGTCGGATTATACAGGGTGTTGGTTTTAAGGATAGGGCGATAATTTTTTGACTTAACAATATCTCTATCTTACTGGTGTTATTTGCTTGAAACATGTAGCTACGCAAGCTCGCGTTGATTTTTCAACAACGTTTGTGAATAAAAATTAATGTTGGCTCAAATTTCGATAATCTAATACAATTGCATTGGTAAAATATGTTTTATCCCTACGCATTTGACTGAATGAATATATAGCCAATATATATATATATATATATATATATATATATATATATATATATATATATATATATATATATATATATATATATATATATATGAATAAAGCACCAAGTTGGTGGGGTTCCACTCAACTGAATGAACAAATATTCGATATTTTAAATGTAATATATTCCCATGAGTTACGATTAGGGTTAGAGTATAGGGTTGGGTTAGGTTAGATTGAATAAAATAATACTTAATTATTGCATATTAAAAGTTCGTTGTAAATTTATTGGAAATCCGTCAAAATTGTAAGATTCGGTCGAATGAAAATTCAGTTGAATTGGTGAGAAGCATTATAAACTACTGCCTTTATTATATCTGACTCCCTTCCAAACGGTTCTCATAGTGGCCGCTCTTTGCGCAGGTATAATCATCGAAATGGTTCGGCTCTTACGTTAAGAACGCTTTGCAGTTTTTTTTATCTGTAAACAGTGGCGTCCTCTAGGATTTTAATTTTGGGAAGGACTAATTTGGGAAAATGGGGTTATTCGAGGAAACCTATCGAAGTTTTGGATTGCAGGAAAAAATGGACAAAGGAAAACTGTCACAGACTTTGGTCCCTAGGGTTGAATGGACATGGAATAAATGTAAAAAAGGTCTAACTTCCAAGATTTCATTTATTAACACATTTTAAAATTCGTGGCTGTTTTTAGCACTTGACTCTGACCACTAGGTTAAAAAGAATAAATCTTGGATGGTCCAAACTGTACACCGAGAAAGAATCTATCTAGGTGTATTTTGCGGTCAACTAGATGATAAAGCATAACTACCGATTAACCTTTCTCTACACATTTGCTGCATTACTTTCGAGCAAAGGAACAAAACACAATGACCCTTTTCAGATTATTTAGAGCCATGTAACGGCCGACGCCTGACACATTTTCAGACTGTTCTTGTCGAAAAGTGAATATTAATTCGATAAGCTATCCTGCTGTACACCTTATCTAATAGGTGAAAAATCAATATGTTAGCACTTTAACCTCGCAGCAAGAGGAGCCGAGTTCGATTCCAGTTTGTGGCACTGGTGAAAACTCGGAACAACTCCTTCTGCGTTGAGTTTGCATTGTTAAGGTGGTGACAGGTTTGATTGATTACGAGCAGATGTTTATCGGGGAGACTCGGGGAATGCGCCGTTGCTAGGCTACTCCGCGCGCTGTTAGAGGAACAACCTCTATATTTTTATTCGGGACGATTTCGTGTAAAAGTCACAGAAACAATTTTAGGAAAAATGGAACGTTATAATGCCGATCAATTTTACAATCATGACAAAACTAGCTTTCTTCGTTTGGCATCGAAATTAAAAAACGGCCCATTTATCCAACAGTGGGGTGGCGGAGTGGTTCGCACTTTCGCTTCGCAGCAAGAGGAGCCGGGTTTGATCCCAGCTTGTGGCACTGGGCGAAAACTCGGAACAACTCCTTCTGCGTTGAGTTTGAAAGTTCTCTCCCCACTTGTTGAGGTTAACGGTGATAGTAAGTGAAGGGAGCTGTTGCCTCGCGTGGCATGAAGGGCTTTGCTACCACCCTCCTACGCATCGTAACCCGGTCACCTGAATTAATGGCTTCAAAAGTCGCTTGATGACATAGGCCTAAGGTAGTGCCTTGGGTATTAGCCTAGATTATTATTATTTTAAACATCTTTCCCTAAGATGAGGCTAAAGGATGCTGCCCAAGTATTCTCTTATACAGTGTCGGCTGGTATGTCAACGTGCATTTCTTTGGCATGTCAGTTTAAAATAAACTATAAAATGAAGTTGTAAATTATGTAATTTTTTTCATTCAAATTTTGGGAATACTTAAGGCCGAAGCTGCTTACACTGCAGAGTTCATTGCCTAATCGATAATATACTTGATGCTGTCAATTCATCTAAATACCACGATACAAAAGAACTTCGGAGGATGATGACCAAAATTTTGCCCCGTCACCAAAGTAACCAAAGGATGGTTACTTTACATAGCATCGATCAAAGGATTATGGGACGATCTTCATGCCAAAGGAGTAAATTATGTTTTTACCCAGTACCGTTTGGAAATTTTCTTTTGTTCTATTCGCCAAAAAGGAGGCAAAAGATAAAATCCAATCTCTACAAAGTTCCAGGATGCTTTCAAACAGCCTCAGTCTTTTTTACAAAGTAGTGATGGACAGAGTTGCGAGAGTGATTTTCGGGAGGTACTTCTTTGTTTGAAGACCCTGAAAAATAAACAATCTACACGAAACGCAAACTCTGCAAATGAGTTAGATGTAACAATTTCAAAGCCACAAAAAAAAATAGGGTTTCTGCCATTTTTTCTGTCGAAAGCCAAACCTACAAATTCAAACGCCAAATTACTGATTTTTAAGTACAACTTAAATATTTTAGATCGGATAATTTTGACATATTTGGTAGTTACTACACACACCTTGCTTGCCGCCTTTTTTCAGTTATGAAAGCAAAAGATAGATGGCTGAGCTGAGCAATTGTTTTAGTTCTTACCACCGATATACCGCTGGCGCTGCACGTTATATAGTGAACCATTCTGGAGCATTGAGATTCCAGTCTAAGAACGATTCTTCATTACTTTCCTCTCCTTGACAATTCGATAACATTATCGTCTTCACATTGACGTCATGGGTCTTTTCTTTTTTCAAATTTTAGACACTCTCCTCGATAAACGTCTTCATATTGACATCATGTGTTTTTACTCTTTTTTTAAACTTTCCACACTCTCCTCGATTTAAATATCAGTACGCACTTGGCTTACATCAAAAACCCGTTCAAAAAAGAAACATGTTCGTAAAAATATACAAAAGAGTAAAATATTTCAACACTTAGGCCCCTTCTTTTTAGGATTTCGAATAAAGGGGAAAAGGAAGTAGTGAAATACCAGAACTTCACCAGAAACACACCATGGTCGAAGCGGGAACTCGGAAACCCCTGGCCCGAGAAGTACCCAATTTCCTAAAACTAGTGCTTCTAAGCTTCAAGCGCCCAGAAACAGGTGTTAGAATCGACCCTGGAATTCCGGAGTACAATGAGTTTATTTAATATATTTAATGTTATATTTAAGTTTAGAAAAACTCAAGAATTCCACGTTACAATAGGACAATCTAAAAGAACAATTAGAAGGGGTGCACCAGATCAAGGTTACAAAACTAGATAAAGCAAATGTTCTGAGAGCCCATATATTACAAAATAGCAAACATGAAAAACACTGGAAATCTGCTAAAGTTTAATGTCAAGAGCCAAATGGAACAAAAGGGTATTTAAAGAAACGGTTTATATTTAAAAAATGGGAAATTTAAATTAAGACAATGGTGTAAGGGACATAAAAGGGTGAGAAGATTTTAATAATAATACTTAAAATATGTTTACTTTTAAAATATTATTTTTTTGACCGGTGGTTAAATTATAGCTAGGTCAAATGTTTGTACATACGTAAAAAAAATGTTGTCCTGAAATTATTCAGAGTGTAATAAGACGCGGTTAAAGGACCACGGTCCGAAAGCTCCCGAGAGTCTTAAATACATTTTTTTAGTAAAACCATGAAGTAACAGTTTCTTTATAAAAAATGTTTTTAAATATTTATTAACAAGGGTAACAGAAGAAAACATTTATAATTAAAAAAATTGTTCAATTTCTCGGAAATTTTAAAATTTGAGAGTTCTCTAAAACCCTTTCCATAAATTCGCTACGACTGTGGAACTTGTTCTTGAGATGGTGCAATCAAGTCTATGGACGAATTCATGAGCTTTCTTTCTCGAAATGCATATTAATAATATGTATGTATACATATATATGTGTTTTTAGTTGAAGATACTCGTTTTTGAAATGATTGGATTATAGGATGGCCAAGATAGAATAAAATCGATTTTAAATCAATCTCAATTAGAACAAAGTTATTCTTTGTAATCTATTTTTATTCCCGTGTTCTTTTACTTCCATGTGATAAGACTTTTAAAGTGCTTAATTGTCCTACAGATTTTAATAATTGTGTTATTTTCTTTGTAGATTTAATATTCTTATCTAAAAACATATTTTTACAACATAACTCATAATGAAACTACCAAAGGTTTTATTTTATCATTTAAAAAAACATTTCTTGCTACAATTCAAGACTTTTCTCTTTTGCGACTTCCCCCACTTTAGAAAATGGTAAAAAATCCAGGAAATTTACCAAACCAACTACTTGATAAAATAAGAACTAATTAGAAAGATAACCCAAGGCTTTTAGGTTACTCTAATTGGCCCGATTTAATACTTTCTGACATTTGATCGCATTCCGCTTTTTGTGAGTTTTGTTATTTTTATACTTTCGGGTTATTGGCGATTATAGTTATTTTATACTGTTAGCAAAACATATGTGGTTGAAAACACAAAAAATAATTATATTTTTGGGATTAGGAAATATGGCCTTTAACATAGAGTGATTTACCATATTATTTTGTAAAAAATTTCGTCTCATTGATTTTTAATAAAATTCTAATGAGTTTAACCCATTAAAAAACGTACTACAGATCATGGTTAACTTGTGTTATACAGGGTGTTAACTTGAAAACGATACAGGGATCATAAATCACAATGTGTTTTAGCTAGAAATTTGAAATTTTTAGGACGCATAGAACGTAGGATGTCACTTGAAATCGGAAGTTGCCATGACCTTAAACATGTCTTCAAGGTCATTTAAAATTTATCTCCAGAACCATTACAGAAATAAAGTTGGTTTCAATTAGAAACGTGTCCCTCGTCTCATTTTAGGACTAAATAGCTTGGGGCCCACCTAATTTGACCAATAACAAATTCAAGGCCTTTTAGACAAAAACCGGTAGGCTGTGATGATAATAATATACCAGAGACCAGGTTAAAGGGCTAATAACTCAAAAAGTACTCATTCTAGAGTATCAAAATTTACTACTCATGAGTTAAAGGTCATCCGAGTTTGTAAATTCTAAAGACCCCATACCAGATAAGTATATCTTGCAAATTTGTATACTCTAACATGAGTGTTATTAGAGTTTTTAGCCCTTCAACCTGATCTCTGGTACATTATTTTCATCACAACATTTATGTTTTTATCTAAATTCTTTCGGCTTGTTATGGGTCAAATAAGGAAAGATCAAAGTTATTTATACCTAAAATGTGACTTGGAACACGTTTCTAATTGAAAGCAACTTTGTATCTCTAATGGTTTTTGAGATAAATTTGAATGACATTGAAGACATAGTTTAAGGTCATGGAAATTTCCTTTGTCAAGTGATACCCTGAACGTTCTATTTGTCCTGAAAATTTCAAATTCCTAGCTAAAACACATTTTGAATTATTGGCCCTGTATCGTTTTTTATTAGCGGCTTGTTAAGCCAATTACCAGTGGCCGGTTTAAAATGGGGAGGGTGTGGATATTAAGTTGCTTGTTTAAAGGGTACAGCGGGCTATAAATTCTGACAACATGTTTAAAGGGTAAAAACCATTTTATAATTTTATTAATTATTCTATTTTATATCTTCAAAATTCAGGAAGTTATCCCTACCAATATACCTCGAAACGAGATTCTTTTCGCTAAAGAACACTCTAAAAAATACTGATATTAATAATTTTTCCAGTTTGAGAAGAAAACCAAGATGAAGCTGTTCCATCAGACCCGATTAAAAATTGAAGCATAGCAATCTCAACTTAACAAGAGAAAACCTTTCTCTTCAATCGCGACGATGGCGAAAACGCCAAAATGGCTAATAAAGATTACGAGAGCAAACGTGAAACTGACGGGTATATTCCCGTTGTATAGAATCCTATTGGGTCGAATTCCCAATGGATCGAATCAAAAAGTATACTTTCCCAATTAATCGAATTCTAATTTTGCAATCCCATTGGGTCGAATCCCTTTTATTCGAAAAAGGTAATATAAGTTGGGTTAGGTTAGGTGAGGTTAGGTAAGGTTAGGTTAGGTTAGGTTTCATGATTTCACTTGTGAGCAAACAAAATGACGGTCGAAGGGGACCGGCGGTCGAATGGGACAGTCAGTCGAATGGGACAGTCGGTTGAATGAGAATCGAGCCAAAGGGCATCGACCCAATGGGACAAAAGCAAACTGTCGAACAATACCGTGGATAGACACTTCTGACCGCCACCAACAAAACCAGTTTTTGGGCGAAATTAACGAACAAAACATACTGTTACTTCGGCGCAGTTTTTTGGAACAATGAAAGCAAGGAAATAGTTTTGGCTCATGTCGTAACGAAACTGCAAAATTTAAGCACTCTGTGGTCTGATTTCCAAGGAGTATGCAGGAACAATTACGTGAAACAAATTGATTCCGCTTGCTCATTCGCTTACATCATTCTAAACGCACTTAGAAAATATTCAGCTGGCGATATTAAAATTCTGATCACGGGGCATTCACTGGGTTCGATCCCAACTTGTGGCGCTGGGTGAAAACTCGGAATAACTCCTTGTGCGTTGAATTTGCAAGCTCTCTCTTCACTGGTAAAAGGGTTTCCCTCCAGTTCTTCATTTTCCCCTTTCCAAATAAACTTGTAAATGTTAACGGCGAAAGCAAGTGTAGGGAGCTGTTGCGTGGCATGAAGGGCTTGCAATGTAACCCAGCCACCTCATTTAAAGGCATTAAAAGTCGCTCCATGACTTGGGCCTAGGGTGGTGCCTTGGCTATTATCCCAGCTGATTATTATTATAATTATTATATCTGCTTTATCCCTTAAGTATTTAACAGTGAAGAAAGCGAATTAATATTTCTGAGACTGCCATTATTTTATGCTACGAAATTCTAAAAAAATAAAAAGAGATTTTGACCGTCGTTACCATATAAAGTCTATCTGGGTCGATCAATAGTAAAATGTCAGCGACAATGACTTTGGAAAAGTGTACCATATATTTCCCGCCATCAGTTCTTAAGGACTGAACATGATAAAGTCGCACGTGATCCGAAGAATTGTAGTTATAAGAAGGAAAGAAAATCCAAGAAGAAATTGATCGGTCATTATTCGAAATATCTTCTCTGAAATAATATATAAGGTTTTTTGGCAATGCAAATGCGAACATTGGATTTCACGTTGATGGTAACAACAATAAACTCGGCCACAATACCGGTATCAAAAATAAAGAAAGATATTGGAACGTAATATACTTGACAAAAAAATTACCGAACACGAATGTTCTGTCAAGGTTTTTTACTGACCGAGATATTTTCTTCTTACAAAACTACGAAACCCTACTCAAACATAACCCGTTTCAGGGCACTAAACTGATTTTTGAAATTAAAACTGACACAGACAATAATTAATCGCGGAATTATTCACTAGCATTTCGAAGAGATTAATTTATAATTTTCTTAAATTGCAGATAATAGTTAAAATTATTGGCATAAACATTATGCAGATAAAATATGATGCTGCCTTAAAGAAATATCAATAATAAATTTATAAATTGTGGAAAGACTTTGTAGATTAGATGACGGGCAATTTAGCGAAGGTAACTAACGAAGATATTTGAATCAGGCACGTTGAAGTTGGCAGTAATTCAAAAATGTTAACGGCCCTATTTCACATTAAACTGAAGCCTTTTGACACGTACTATATCCCTCAATAGAGCTGGCAACGATTTTGACACTGAACGAAACAGTTGGTTTCGATGAACCGTTCAAAAGGGCTAAAGAAAAAATTATATTTCTCGTAGACTGCAAAATTAATACTGAAAAGGAAGATAAAGCTATCGAAATTATTAGAAAACAACTTGAAATAGTCAATGATAATAAATAAAAATTAATCTTTATCACTAATTCTGAAAATACTTACTTAAACGGAGCTAATACGACATTATTGGAGTGCCCAAAATGGGTTGATTTCCATTCCGAAGCGAAAAGTGAGATATTGTCGAAGCAGTTGATTATATTTCAGGGACTTCTATTCAAATGAATTAATTTTGGATTTATCAGATAAGCAACTAAATGATGTTCTGAGTGCAAATGCTTTAGTTGAACTCTTTAAAGATAAGAGTTATTACCAATACCTTAGTTGGTTTGGAAGAATTCGCGGATAGCTATATAAGGCAATAGTCAAATTACAAATATTCTAGCGTTTTAACAAAACTGATATTTTCGTTGTATATAAACGTTGAGATATTTGTAAAATTCGACGCACCCAGCAAATAATTATTTTAGACCAAGCTGTAAGTAATATTTCAGAACTGGAATTAAAAACTGTTCCTATTGTAGATAATACAGACAAGTTAAAAAATTGTTTCCTTAATTTAGTTCAGTATGCAAGAAAATCTACTAAAAGAATGGTAATTTACTAGAATATATTTATAAAAAGTTATTTTGGCAAAAAAAAACACTAAAGAAAAAAAGTGATTTTATTGAAAAATTTGAAAAGAAATAAAATCAATTGCAACAGCAGGTTTCACACAATTTTGGAATTGAAGATAAACAGGAAATTCCTGAAGATGAATTCGTAGCCGACATTTTAGAAGAAAATGTCATTTTATTAACAGACAAATTGGACTCTGGCAAATCTACAGTACTCACTTCTATATCTTCGAAAATTTAAGAATCCTCTCAAAACGTATGGGTGTTCCGCATTAATCTAAATAACCACGCGAGAGACTTAAAAGGCCGATTTACCAAAAACCATTCAAATCTAACCAACAATTTTCTTATTAATTTTTTTTTACTGAAATCACCATTGCCAACGGAATTTCACATAAGTTTCTTCCAGTTTGCCTTATATTGTAGCGGAAAGTTACAATACTTGTGGATGGATTCGAGGAGGTTTGTGATATTGTCTTGGTTGAAAGCTCTTTTACGGTGCTAATTAGCAGCAATAGTCGTGGTAACTTGACCACGCACGAGGGACAATCAACGCGACTCGTAAACATTTGATAAACGTAACGTTCCACAAAGCAAAACCTAAAATTGCGATCGAAAGCCTGTATTGGACATTTTTTCCAATCAATTAATTAAAAACTTAGAGAACTCCTTGGATTAAATTTTTAATGGAAGATAATTCCACTAGTAGATTTAAAGATTTTGTGCCCAAAAATCTCTTCTTAGTCTATCTACTTGAGTATTATGTAAAAAAACCGTTCGCTTTTCATTGCTCAGAAAGGTGTCCAAGTAGTAGAGCAGAGTACAACAGGGGAATCACAAAAACAAGCATTTAAAGGAAAAGTACTTGCAGTTCGGTTCGAATAAATTGTTGAGAAGTAAAGTATACCAAGAGCTGCTACTCTCAAACATAGCAACCGATGAGAAACAGAACAATGTGGCGGAAAAAGGAGATTCAACTAATTTCTATAGTTAATAATTTTAGTTTTATTTGCAACTAGTTACATTGGTTGTATTATATCTTATTATTTTATTGTACCACCAAATTGTTTTCATTAGCAGACTTGTAACTATATCGTACATCAGCGGTATTGACATGCCCAGCCACAACCCTAAATAACCACCGATGTTGCTTACTAATTCCAGAGGCTGAAACGAAAACCGATGCATTTTTATTAAACAAAAGAACGACATTAGCCATATAGTTTGGTGAGAAGACCGATCACTATTTAGGGTGGTTTCTATTTTTATTAGAATATACGGCCGTAATACTTAATAAGAGATAATCCTTGGACAAACCAGTGCCTACACGGCACGCGGGGTATTGTAAGTTTACATGTTTTAATGGTATATTTCTCACGGTGGTGATATTAATCCTTATAATTTTTTTAATTTATCCAAATCTGCTGGTTTTAAAGCATAACCTTATATGGTATTTTTCATCTGTTTTTTAAGGGTAGCAAAATAGTTATGAAATACTTACTAGCTACAAGATTTAACTTTAACAACTTCAAATAAGTTTATTTGAATACGGTCTGCAATATGCTCTATGCGGTTTAACAAAACAAATGATGAAACTTAAGATGACGTTAAAGTTACATTAATGATGATGACCTCTCAAATTTAACTGTCAGTTTAGAACCAACAGTGTAAATCTTATACATAAATTAATTTTGTTCAAAACTAAGTTGCTTGGATAAGCATACGCCGCGAAATAATGTCAAATATTTACTAAATAAAATACATGCTGTAAACTCTCATACTGCCAGAGCTTTTAAGATTCCATAATTACGTTTTACATTAGTGACGTCAGTCGGAATCGTATACAAAATACTTGTTGGTTATAAATGTGAAAGTAAAGGAACATACTGAAAATTCCGGTTTGTGAATGAAGGCAGTATCAACGTTTCCTCTCAATTCGATCACGATTAGAGTGTTATTTTTGTTCCTTAAATAATAAAATGAATTTCAAATAGCTCAAAATAGTTAAAGGGTCCATGTACCACATTTGATTAAAAGCGACATTTTTGGAGAAACTTACTTAACCGTTTTCATTTTGGAAGCATTATATTCGTAGTGTTCCGTTCTAAAAGAAAAAGAAAATGAAAACTAATTCTGTCAAATAGTAATAATTTGAAATTTTAAGTTTTAACGACATGTTAATGTTGCTCGTAAAGATATTGAGACAATATGTGCTCTAAAATTAGAATCACTTGATTCGCGATAAAACATTTAATTTACAAAATGGGCTTTTCTAAAACCATAATTTGTTACACAAATACTTACAAACAAGCGAGTGGACATTTGGCTTTGCATTCTTTATCCAGATTTGAAATATTTACCAGATAGGTGCAATTAACTGAAAATAGATAGGGGCAAATTTAACTTAAAACAGAACTAAGCTATGGATTTATTTATTTAATTTTAAGGAAACTTATCCACAGTTTAATAACTCATCTTATCTAAAATAAATACATTTTCGATTAAAATTTTATTGGTATATGTCAGTTTAAATAACCCAATAATGTAATTTTCTTAACATAGAAAATTACTTTAGGTAATATTTGTTCCACAAACAAGTATTCCACAAACAAGTATAAGACTGGGTGGAGTTACCGATGTTGTAGCGTGCTTTGGTTACTGTATGGTATAGCACAGGGATTGGTAGCTCTGAATAAAATACTTCCTAATGACCTATTCCATGAATTAACACATGAGGTTAAAATATAGATAGCCATACTATGATAGAGCTGTCAAAGAGGCTGGACTACGATAACCTATTATCATGACGCTCTAAATACCGACCTCCCATTGCCCCTAAAATAGCCAATGACGATTCAGTCTAGTTGCCGAATCATCATACTGAACATGCCATGAATGATATAGCTAATATCTAGACTTTTGAGATACATTAATAATACTAACTTCTCTCTTCATAATAGCATCCGATGTAAAAGGGTAAAATGTATGGGATGGGCATTGGTATGCAACCGCAAATTGAGTTCAAAGTGCTCCAGAAGCAAGAGTAGTAACATGTCTAGGAAATAAATGCTTTAAATCATAATTCCTAAATCTTAATTTAAAACACATAATACTTCGTGACCAAAGTTGCTCCAATGTCGAGATCTTTGCAAGTCCGCGGTGTAATTTCGGCACATTGTCTTATAGGGCGGAGGCATCAATTCAACAACGGTCTGCAAATAACGGTAGTCCAAATTAAAACCTGTTAACTCTAGGCACCGAGTCAAAATAACGGAGTGAAATATTTTGGTCGGTCGGTTTATAAATTACTGTGGCTAGCCAAAATACGTTCACTACAATCCCTACTAAAGTCAAACCAATCAACATTCTCTTTATAAACTCTTTTTGGTTTATTTTTATTATTTGTAAAAAGATAAAAATGCCACAATGGCGATTTTCGACGACCAAATTTCCTTGAATGCTGGTCTGCACTAAGGCAAAATTACCACTACGGCGAACGTAAACGTAAACTTTTTTCCCTACTGCAAAAACGCCATCACTGTAAGCGTCGAGCAATGAAATTGTATAAAGGCTGGTTTTCACATTTTCCAAATTGCGCTGAATGTCGACGCCAAAACTCTCCGTTAGGCCTATTGCATAATTTTGCGTCGACGATCGTAGTTGCGGCATTTTGATCACAATTTAAAAGCACGGCTTCAGGCTCAAGTTGCAAGGTCCTTATAACGAGTGACTGGCGCACCCTGTGTAATAACTCATAAGTATGCCATTAAATAATTTTCTTCAATGAAACATTGTTCACCGGATATGAAGAAAAATTACATCTCTTACAACTCCTTGACCGAAACACTTCATCAGCTTTACTGATGTGTAACAGAAAAAAACTAAGTGGATTTAGCAAATAAACATAATTCCTCGCGCTTTACTAACTTTAAGCTCGTGTCTCACTATCAGGGGATTTTTTCCATGGTAACCTTATCCATAGCGCAAGGATTATAAGAATTTTTGAGTCCGCTTATGTTCCGTGTGAAACAAGGTCTCATTTCTATTGAAATGTTATACAGAGACATACTTATACATGCTAAATATGATATATCTAATTGTTGGATCCAATTAAAAATTGACGAAATATTTTGAAGACTGCAAGTAATCACATCTCGTTTGGGATGCTGTGTTCCCAACTTCACAAAAGAAGGAATTTAGCTGCCCGTGATAAATGAAAACCTCTAACCTTTTTGAAAGTCAGTTTTATCTCATTGGAAGGTTCAACAAAGAATGCCCGGACGTCGTTAGTTGGGATGCTGTTGGAGCTTGCCACGAAAACGAACGAACCAGTGTCCGTTAGCTCAGGTGATCCCAGGGAAAAATCCAATTCAAACGAAAACTCTGTTAAATGAGAATGAATCCCAATTATTTTAATTCTGCTGATCATCAAGATTAATAAGAATAATAATAATCTATGAATAACTAAGAACAGGGTGACCACTGAAAAACCCCAAAAAAGTTATAGGAATATAGGAAATTCAACAGTCGATTATATAGAAGAATTTAGGAATATTTCTTTGATAATATAGACCATATGGGAAATTTGCACAAATAAAATTTAAATTTGTTTTGATATAAAAGGAACTTCTTATAAGCAGATGACGATATTTTTTATTTCGTTCAGTGCAGTTCTTTGGAGAAACAATTTACATTTTATCTGCACTAACGATTTGTAAAAACCTTCAATTTTATCAAAGGGATTTAGTACATTGAGCGCTATCTGTATTACGAAAAGCGAACTAGGCACGAGGGAAATTCTAAATAATATCTAATTATAGAAAAATATAGAAAAAAATTGTTAAATTATAGGAAAATAAAGAAAAGCAATGAAATATAGGAAAAATTATAAAATAAAGGAAGAATGGTCACCCTGCAAGAACGAACATGCAGCAGCCAATCTAACAGCTCAAAAAATTAATCCAATACAATATTTAAAATGATAAAAGCACTGTTGCGTAGTGAAAATATTTAACACCGAATACTTACCGATGAAACCAGTGAAATTTTTTAAGGACTCGTTGCTCCATACAGCGTTTATCACTCGAGACAAATCCCTTCCCGTAAATACCTGTGTGCTATGGATATAGAAAATAAAGGTTTAGGCCCTTTCGAAAATGTTGGGTAAAAGTTTATTAGAAAACATATCCAAAATTGTGTAGATCTGAATACGACTAGTAACGATTTGTATTGAAATTTTGATCCAAAATGTAACAAATTTATATTTATTTCAATTTGAGGCAACTTAAAGGTTTCGAGCATAGCTGGATTGAAACTAGATGTGTCTTGAATCCCGTTGATCGAAATTTGAACCACCGTAAACTGGCGTACATTTTATTTAAACAAGAATAATACTTGATATATGTCAGTGATTAGGCAATTTATAAGGAATTCGGAATATTTAACCATCGGGTCATAAATGCTAGTATTGAACTAGTTTTAAAATCACGCAGCTCTGCAAACGCTTTACATTGACAATTACATCTTCTGGAGATTACAACATCAAAATTCTGCTAAAATGCTTTTCAAAGAGTAAAGCCCCGTTTTCAATTACGATAAATTTCAGGCTTTTCGCTTTTTTTTATTTCAAAAAAGCCTATATCAAATCCATTTAGATATCTGCTTCTCGTGACAAAAAAAGCCAATAGAGAAGCTTCTCCCGGTTGGTTTTGACGCAAAAGTGTGTTTTTGTTCGGAAAAATAGTGATTGAAAACGGGGCTTTAGACTCGCAGTTAACGAAATATAATTCTAAAGGATAATA
Source organism: Leiobunum rupestre (assembly GCF_980474605.1). Lineage (NCBI taxonomy): Eukaryota > Metazoa > Arthropoda > Arachnida > Opiliones > Sclerosomatidae > Leiobunum > Leiobunum rupestre. The sequence continues at coordinate 52,459,033 of NC_143386.1, forward strand.
AGTAGAAGAAAAGTGAGGTCGACCCATCAGTCCCGGGTTCGGGATCGGGTTCCGGGTTTTAAGGGGTGAAATGAGGGTAAAATCGTCGAAAAGTTAATGTATTTATAATATTTCTCGCGACGATTTGTTTTTTCGTAAATGAACATACTATGTTCAGGCCAACTTGTTCATTTATCTCCGCTTATCTCGAAAGACACTTGAACGTATATCTTATCAAGTTTTATCGTACGGAATAAGTTGAAATGATGTAAAAATTGATAACCTAGGCGGCGCGCGCGTATTACCCGGGGGACGCGGTTAATTTGAATTTTTCCGGGAACTTTCCCGCATAAGAGTGCGTTTACCGCGTATATTTCCGTATAAGGGCGTTTTCCGCGTAGTTTTTCCGCGAATGAGCACGTTTTTCGACACCGGCGCGTTTTCACGTAGTTTTCTGCATTGGGGATCTTGTTTCTTGGTATGTTGATGAAAACTCAGAAAAATTTGAGATATACTGATAAAATATTACTCTGATTGACGGGAATTCTCTTCACTGCTTATCGAATGTATAACACCTTTTAAGGAAAATAAATTTTTGAGACAAGGCTGCCATCTATAGAAGCGTTTTACAGTTCATTGAAAAATCTAATTTTTTTTAAATCATCATCTCGTTCGTAATTGCCTTTCTATCTCTTCAATTTGAAAAGTATATCCTAATTAATTCTATATTTTTAACATTAACAAGTCTCCAAATTATACCAACTTTTAACCAATTTTCTCCAATTGTACTAATTTTTAACAGAACTTCCTAAATTATTCTAATTTTTACCATAAGCCAACTTAATTTCAAAACTATTGTCTATTTATGAAAATTGAGTTTTGTACTATTTGGAATCGTTTCATTTTTATCCCTAAAATGGGTGATTTGTAGGAAATTTATATTATTTTTATTGGCTTTACGATATTTCAAGTTAATTTATAAAATTTATAAATGAGTTTAATTAAATTAATTATTAAGTTTCGTTCGTATATTGAATCGGTATTTATTTATAATAATTTTTTCACCTAGATTAATTTTTTTATCCCCCACACTCTCGATCCAGCTCCCTACTATACGTGTCCATTTATAAAATCAAAATTGAACCGTCATGAATAATCCATATAAACGTAAAAGACGCGGGCGTCTTGAAGTCCAAGTTTCGTTTCCACTGAAATAGAAACAACAAGAGGAAAGGGTCTTTCTGGTGACCTAACTTTTAACATTGCTGGACGTTTTATATTTATTGTGTTCTGTTACTTATAGTCATATGGATTTCCATTCATTCGAGGAAGTTAGTGAAATAGTGGAAGAGTATAATAGGGCGTGGTTAGATATGCAAGAAATAAAAGAGCATTTAAAAAAGTGGGAATTGAAGTTAGAAGAAGCTTGTCAAAGGGAAATTCTACTGAGAAATAAAGTTAAAGATATAAAACCAAATACAATTGGATTGAAAATATTGCAAGATAATTGGAAGGGAGCAGAGAAGTAAAGGGATAATATTGTATGTCCTTTATTGGCTTAAGACCTGTTATTTAAAATATAAAATAAAATATGAAATAAAATAAAATATAAAATAAAATATGAAATAAAATAAAATATAAAATATAATATAAAATATAATATGAAATAAAATAAAATATAAAATAAAATATAAAAATATAAAAATATTAAAATATTAAAATTACTAATTTTTAACAGAATTTCCTAAAAGCAAACCTCAAATCTAGAAAACAAAGTTTTTTTTAACAAGTTATAAATTTATTTAAATAGATGCTTTGGTGACATCTAACGGCGGCAATGGAAAATAATTAACAAAATACTAAAAGTATCATGTGTTTAAAGTACTTTGAAGGACTCTTTATACGTTTTGAACTTGAATAAAATTAAAAACAATAGTCTAAGATACCCTTTAAAGTTAAATTCCTTTAGAGTTTATCAGTAAAACCACTTACTTTAAGTATTTTTAAATCCGTTCGGTCTAATAGTAGATTACGCACCTATAATCCACGATGTTTTTATTTAAATTCAAATTATAACGAATTGAAAGTTTGAAGAAAATATTAATTTAGTTTGTAAATGAAATCCTTTTATAGTACTTTGAAGGGTTCTTAATACGTTTTGAACTTCCAAAATAAATTAATGTACTAAGTTACGTTTCAAAGAACCTTTTGTAACAATTCCAATATGTAAATATAGGTATAAGGATTGAAAAAAAAACTTAAAGAAACTACGCGTAAATTAGAATGGAAATCGGCTCCGGTAACGCTTTGGCAAATTTTAATTCTACTCTCATATTACTGTTTTTTACAAGATGCAAGTGATTAGCGTTGTTATTAAGCTCCGAGGTATCCAAAATCAAAAAGCAGGCTTTAATTTTCTATTTTTGTTTGAAAATAACCAAAACTATGCAGTTTTTTTTAAAAAGAATCTCACAAATTATACTAACTTTTAACAAAATATCCCCAATTATAATAACTTTTAACCAGGGATAAAAATGAAACTATTCAAAATATCTACAAAACTCAATTTTCGTAAATAGACAATAGTTTTAAAATTAAGTTGGCTTATGGCGAAAATTAGAATAATTTAGGAAATTCTGTTAAAAATTAGTAATTTTAATATTTTAATATTTTTATATTTTATATTTTATATTTTATATTTTATATTTTATATTTTATATTTTATATTTTATATTTTATATTTTATATAACAGGTCTTAAACCAATCAATGACATACAATATTATCCCTTTACTTCTCTGCTCCCTTCCAACTATCTTGCAATATTTTCAATCCAATTGTATTTGGTTTTATATCTTTAACTTTATTTCTCAGTACAATTTCCCTTTGACAAGCTTCTTCTAACTTCAATTCCCATTTTTTAAATGCTTTTCCATTTCGTCCAAATGCTCTTTTATTTCTTGCATATCTAACCACGTCCTATTATACTCTTCCACTATTTCACTAACTTCCTCGAATGAATGGAAATCCATATGACTATAAGTAACAGAACACAATAAATATAAAACGTCCAGCAATGTTAAAAGTTAGGTCACCAGAAAGACCCTTTCCACTTGTTGTTTCTATTTCAGTGGAAACGAAATTTGGACTTCAAGACGCCCGCGTCTTTTACGTTTATATGGATTATTCATGACGGTTTAATTTTGATTTTATAAATGGACACGTATAGTAGGGCGCTGGATCGAGAGTGTGGGGGATAAAAAAAATTAATCTAGGTGAAAAAATTATTATAAATAAATACCGATTCAATATACGAACGAAACTTAATTATTAATTTAATTAAACTTATTTATAAATTTTATAAATTAACTTGAAATATCGTAGAGCCAATAAAAATAATATAAATTTCCTACAAATCACCCATTTTAGGGATAAGCAGTGAAGAGAATTCCCGTCAATCAGAGTAATATTTTATCGGTATATCTCAAATTTTTCTGAGTTTTCATCAACATACCAAGAAACAAGATCACCAATGCAGAAAACTACGTGAAAACGCGCCGGTGTCGAAAAACGTGCTCATTCGCGGAATAACTACGCGGAAAACGCCCTTATACGGAAATATACGCGGTAAACGCACTCGTATGCGGGAAAGTTCCCGGAAAAATTCAAATTAACCGCGTCCCCCGGGTAATTTTTTACATCATTTCAACTTATTCCTCACGATTAAACTTGATAAGATATACGTTCAAGTGTCTTTCGAGATAAGCGGAGATAAATGAACAAGTTGGCCTGAACATAGTATGTTGATTTACGAAAAAACAAATCGTCGCGAGAAATATCATAAATACATTAACTTTTCGACGATTTTACCATCATTTTACCCCTTAAGTCCCGGAACCCGAACCCGAACCCAAACCCGAACCTGGGACTGATGGGTCGACCTCACTTTCCTTCTACTATAATAATCCAAATAACATTAAGGGGGAAGACTACAGTGGCCATTGTCTACCTTCGCGCTATTTCCATCTGAACTCTTTTAATTTTGTATTTACTTATAAAATTAATATTTAGGTGTAGAACAGCCACTTGTTTAGTGCTTAAAATAATTTTGACAATTTTAAATTCGGACTCCCGGAGCTAAACAAGTTAGGCAAGCGCCCAAACTACCCTTTAGTTAGGACCTTATATCTCGTTAACTATTAATATTATAATTATCAAATTTATTTTAAGCACTAGAGGAAGGTTCAGCCTAATAAGAAAAATTTAATTCAATTATGTAATGGTTAAAACAGAAACGTTCAGCTTGTACGAAAAAGAGGCTTTTACTGTTTTCTTCCCCCTTAAATAAGCCTGACAATAAGCACAAGCTATTTTCAGGAATTGAAACAGTTTCAAATAAAATTAAAATCCTCAATGTAGGATCAAGGATTTTTATGAGTCCAGAATTGTGGGTCGTAAATAAAATCTATTTTAGCCTCACTTAAAGAGTTTTATTATTATATATTTAAATGAAACTCATTTCAGTCTCAGTTAGGAAGACTCAATTTTGGGGACTCGAAAGAGGCTTAATTGAGGCTTGATTATGAGTTACAATATTATATTAAAATAAGAGTTATTTTAGACTTCACTTTAGTATCATATGGGGAGACTCATTTTTGGGGACTTAAAAGAGACTTAATTGCGAGTTTACTATGGGTTAGAATTTTAGATTAAAATAAGAGTCATTTAAGAGAACTTTAGTCTCATACGGGGAAATTAATTTCTGGGGACTTGAAAGATACGTAATTGAGAGTTGTTTAGATGTAACCATTTGAAGTTAAAATAAAGGTAACCGTAAATTCCATGTTACATTTTCGACTGGATCATCTTAGCTAGCTAATTTTGTAGTGTTATCTAAAATGAGTTTCGCTCACGTGCGGCGCAATTTATATAAATATATGTAGATTTGTCCAAACAATACACCATATATTTCATATGATCTACTGTACTATACTTTTAAATTATACTTTTATAATTATATTGTAGTAAAGTCCAAGCAGCTGAACGCATCTTAATGAGTTTCACTATAAAGGCCCCTTAAGATTAATTTTAAAAGGGTAATGGATTGCAACTTGAATCGTGAAGCTTGGTTACAAACTTACAAAATGGTCATACGGGATTTGCTGGCTATATTTGGTTAAGTTTAACTTACTTGAAACCCTCACATACTTAAAAATAACAACGCTCATAGTGTAAGTCAAATGTTAAATACTCGCTATCCTTACAGAAGACCAAGCCACAAAGCCATACTTGGAGCAGTTCAAGACTTCGACAACTACGGAAACATCAATCCCAGGTTCCGTGGACAAGCTCGTCAAAACCTCAACATTGAAGAAATCGTTCTAGCCTACTTTGCTGCGTACCCTCGAGCGAGCGACGATCTTAGGTTATCAAGGAACTACGTTTGGAGAACTCTTGACAATCACCTTTTTCATCCGTATCGAGCTACCCTCCACCAAGCTCTGCACGAAGGAGATATGGAACGACGATATGATTTCTGAAACGGGCTAATTAACCAAATTTCATCACTCATCTTCTGGTGACCAACGACTGTTCCTTTGGGATAGATGGACCTTTCAACCGCCAAAAAACCACATGTGGAGTGATGAAAATCCTCACTGGGGTTTCCCTTACCATCATCAACAATAATTTCGACTGTACGTTGGGCGGAATAGGTTAGAGATAGAGTTATCGGCCCATTTTTACTTCCCAATCGTTTTAATTAACAAAATTACATGGCACTCTTGCATAGCGAAGTAGCAGACGCGTTAGACGACATTCCGCTGAAAACTTTTAGATTTATATGGTACCGTAAGTGGTATTACTCTATGTACCCAAGACGGGCTGTTCTCTTAGACGTGCTCTCCCAATTTTCGTGACTTCAGCTCGTGAGGTGGTTCAGGGGGCCGTTGCGAGCGCGAAAATTCCTCGAGATAATTGAAGAGAGAAAGATTTGAATTATATTTCTGCTAGTGGCGCCCACTAGTGTGCCAAACGGGAATTAACGGGGTGGAGCCAATCAAGTCTACCTATATGGTTAGCCCTAAAATATGTGGACGTTAATTGATTGCGCGTATTTATAGTTTTATTTATTAAAGTTATTGCCTAAACTAATTAAAGAGTTAAAAGATAAAACCAATCTGGAAATATATATTTTAAAAACCCGTTATCGAAATGAAATTAATTCTAAAATCTTGGAGTTTGCAAATCCCGACAACCACATAGAAGAATTGTTAAATTTGGCATCAAAGAACAGGTGTTTGTTGGCTTACACTAGGGTAGTCGCTCAGGCTAAACTTAAAGATAGGTTTATAGAAGCATACGCACTCCTGGAACCTGAAAATGAACTGGAACAAATTTTTAATTTCTACGTTAGTGCTACATTTAGGTAAGTTATTGTATAACGATAACAATAACTCTATGACTTCTACTGTAATAACTGTCATGGGTCTTAACATATTATTATTATTATTATTTATTTTAAAGGTTCTTTCAAGATTATCAAAACAGAAAAATGTTCAGACTAAAAAACATCTAGTTGCAGAAAGCCTTAACTCCTTAATTCGGATAGGGGGTGGTACATAACGAAGACTTTGCCAGATTTCTAAGGTCCAAATGGAAAACCCAAGACTCAGATCAATCACCAGAAAGAATAATCACAACGTGCATGAATTAACTCAAGAAATTATGATGACCCAAGATGAGAAGGATGTGGCTAATCTCCCTATTGAATTGAAAAACCGAGATAGAGGTGGAATGGCTTATCCCAAAAAGTATTTATATCCTTTTGTCAATGAAATTAACGATACAATCAGGAATATCGCTACCAACGAAGGCTTTCAGAAACATGGAAACAATCTTATCAAGGTTTGTCTGCTTTTGAAGTAATATAATATTTTTTGAATTATAATGGTGGTTTAATTTTCTCTGCTGTTAAAAGTAACCGAAACATCAAGAAATTATACTTTGAGGGTGTCAGTGAACTTAAAGCTGCAGACAGATTTGATGGGAATGCGATTAACTTTGGCTTTAATTATTGGACGAGAAAACTAACACACAGCCGGATTCAAGAATTCGTGTCTGTATACGCTAATCATTTAGCTCTGGGTGGTCAAACTCTGCGTTATAAATTATCCCAGTATGCTCTAAAAGCTGATTTAAAAAAGACTGCAAAAGCAACAGCTGAAAAACAAAAACTAAATGTAAAGGAGGCAGCGAAAGCAGAAGAGGAGGAGGCTAAAAAGTGCAATGGCAGAAAAGCAGGCTGCAAAGCAACCTGCTATTGATAAAAGACAAGTAGCAAAGTTGAAGAGAGAAGAATTAAAGCTGCAAAAGGAGGCTCAAAAGCTTCAGAAAATTATTGACAGAAAAAATAGGAAGTCAAGACCCGGAAGGAAGTCAGGCACAGTTCCTAATCAAACACAAAACGATATTCTAATTTCTGAAACGAATGGAGATACTGGTCAAGTCATTTGTGATACCCAATTATTTTCACCAAGTTTCTGTTAAAATTTTTGAAGTGTAAATATTGGTATTAGTCCCACTTTACCAGTAAAGTACAAATATAAGAAAGAGTATTATCAGAAAAAGCTAATTTTTGATTAATCTTAGATCTTTAAGTTTTAAAATAAAAGGCAAGTCGTGTAGGGCTTTCAATTGTAGTACTTTTTATTACGGTCTACAATAATTAAATTTAATCTAAATAGGCTTCTGTGCAATTGAATAACATGCACTGATTTTTGGGCAGGTGAATAATTTAGCCCACTTAATTTGCTTCCCGTAGCATATTTTAGTTGCGAGAAAAGGGATTCTATAGCGCTACCATTGATTATTAACGGTGAAATGAAATGTTCATAGAGATGGCTTAAAAAGTCTTCTACCAACATTTGGAACCCGAAAATGCAAATTCTCAAGAGATCCCAGGTTTGCCACGAAATAAAAGATCTTTGTTGGGGTGATTCAGTGTTAATATCTGGTTCGTTCTTTTTGATTTCACGCAGCCACTACAAAATAGGTACATTGTATACCCTCCTTGAATGGATAAAATTTCTTTGTAGTCAATAGTTTTAATCACTTCATGCGAAAGAATGCCCTATTTCCAAAATTTGGTTACAGGCTTTGAGGTATTGGTAACACTCTTTTGTGCTTTCTCGATGTTTAAGCATGTCTACTTCTTTGCTATAGCCAAATGCATATAGCTCTGATAAGACCGGTTCTTGTTGCATAATTTTACTAGTACTATCCCGCATTTAATAACAGATCGGAGTAGACCATTTTTGGCTCTTGCATCGTCTCTCAGCTTTAAATCTTTTATATAATCCCAACCAAAGTAAATTCCATTCCTCTTGGAGCGTTTCGTACCATCCTGCGTTGACGAATATAGCGCACTGATCATGCTTTTCAGTTGGTGAGTTGGGCAAACTACCCAGTAAATATTCCAATTTCTTAAAAAAGGGTTTGGAAAGTAAGGTTTTATTTCAAATTTATTTTCCAATGCTCCGATGTAACTCCCAAAGGCACCCCTTTGAAACATTGTAGCTTTAATGGTGGCTAGATTTACGGAAGCACCATCGAATACAAGACAAAAGGTTTGAAAGCCAAATGCGTTCAAAACTCTTACTGTTTCCATTATGCAACCAATTAAGAGATATTGTTTTGCTGAACAATCCAGAGTAAAATAAAGCCCAATGAGATCAAAGCCTGATGTTAGGTCTCTCCACATAAATTGAAGTACGTAAGATGTTGGGCTTGGTGCTTTGGTTTCAGTTAATAGGTCTTTAGAAATGGATATTCCTCTTGGTAAATTGCAAATCCTTGGAACATGTGACTGTTGGAATTCCACATTACTTTCTCGATTACCTTTACCTCGTCATAAATTAGAACGCCATCACCTTTTGAAATTGGTTTATTCTTGCCACAAACCTTTTCTTGATACAACTTAAATTGTTCTGGTTGTTCGCTTAAATAATTTTGGTCTATGCCTGATTCGTTATTAAGGTGTTTAGATCTATATTTCAAGGGGTTTGTGCATGGCAAATTCAAAATTTTAAATGACTCCAAAGCTTTGGAAGCTGATTAACTTCTGTGATAAACTGCCAATGCAATACGGAGAGTGATTGAATTCCATCTTTGGCCTTTACTGGCGGAATTTTGAGACTCAAGCGGATTTTGATGAAACTGAGCTTTATCACTGGCAACATTCTTTCGGTTCAAGTCATTTTCCCAAACTTGTTTCAATGCTTCACTGTTCCTCTATGGCCTTATCAAGTTCTTCACGATAGTCTTGGTTAATTATCTTTGTAATAACTTTAATTTCTTCCGATTGGGAATCTTCTAACAAAATGTTTCTGTGGGGCAATTGTGATTCAAGTTTTTTAACTCGATAAAGTATGACAGATCTACACTTTCTTAATCTTTGTACACGCAACGTTTTGGTTTTGGGGGTGATATTAGCAATCGTGCATCTACTGTTTGGTTTGCTCCGCTTAGCTTTCCTTGTTGGGGTTTCTTGCATCTTCCTCTTTAGTCTCTTCCTGTCGATTTAGTACAATGTTCACACTTAACAATTCTTGTCAGAAGATACCAAACTGGGCATAACGAAGATTGTACCTTTGTAAATGGGTGGTCATAAAAATGTTTCGTGCAAATGTATCAGTAGAGTTCACTTTTATTCCTGGGCAGTAAACATAATTATTGTTGGTTACCATGTCCAGTAATTTATCTAGCTCCGTTAATCATTCTGAATTTGTAGACGGTGATAAATCTAATACACGAATAGGTTGAAATATTACGTGCAAATTTGTTTTCCCGGTTTCATAAAAAACTACATAAGCTGGATGCCCGTCGTGATCAATTAAACCAAAGTTAGCTTTGTTTGAAATAGTGACTTCTTTCCCCACTGATAGTGGTTCAAAACTAAATTAAAACAAATTAAATCATTAATCCAACCAATGCTGAAAATGTTTACCCTTAAATCAAGGTTTCGACGAATACATTTCTTTACAATAACAAAAAAATACTGTTGGAGTTTTGATGCTATTTATTAGGCTAGTCAGTTCTTTCACATTCTCTTTGCTTTTCGAAAATATCATACAAGTCAGTTTGAATGAGTGCATGTGCCTTCATAATTGATTCACATTCAAAATAAATGGTTTGAGTTTCCTTATGTTCTAATTAAAAAGTCATTTGATAATTAAAGTTGTAAATTTAAAAAATAATTATATCCATACTTACTACCACAAAGGTTTGAGTCCCCTTTGGTTCTTATAAAAGGTTGTAGTTTTATAACTGAAGAAGTAACCGAAGACAAAGTTTAAATAATGATACTTACTTCGAATTTTGCTATCACTAGTGATAACCGGGGAAGAAAGAAAGGGGGTGAGGTTAGGGAAACTATGTAGCTCAGCAGCTGGAAAACACGTGGGACTGGCTCAATTTGTAAAACGTTTGTTTTGATGTTTTAATGTGCGAAGTACATTAATTAGTCCATGGTCCTTCCGAGGTAGGCCACTGGTCTGACGTCAAACGACATCCAAAATTATTTGCAGTTATGCCGGGTCGAAATTCGGATGAAGGCTCGATATTGGCTTTTTATTTTTTTGGTCGTGCTCCACGATAACGCTCTGCAGTGTCGTTTACAAGGAGGGTTCAATGTCAACCCCCTGGGCCTACCTTGACTATACTAAATTGACACCCCGTTCTTGACACCCCTCTTAATATTAACATTCTTGGACCCCCTTGGACGAAATTCTGGCTACGCCACTGACGCTCTGAGCCTTCTAATCAGAAATAAATCCGAGTTACGAATAATATCATTTTTGCTGCCGAAGGTTATCATCGCACGGTGAACATACATATTGCTATTTTGATATGTTATTTTCCATTTAAATATAATGTGATTTTATAAACGTATTGGACGTCTAAAATGCAGTATATCAAATGCTTCATTTATTGAATTTCAAGTAAAAAATTATTATCAGTCTTGGATTGGCCATAGAGGTAACCTGCCCGATGGCGTGGATCCCACATCCCATGGATCGGTCATGAAGTGGGCCTCCGTAAACATGGTAGCGTTATAGTTGTTAAAGCTGGGACCCATAGTCTCCTAGCAACCAAAAAATATTAGACCCAGTCCGCAACTGATTATTATAATGCAATTTTCGAAAACATATCGATAAACCAAGCAACATTTAAATATAAAGATAATTAAAATGTGGATAAGCCTTGGTTATATTAGTGACTCTCTCTATAGCCAAGATAGCAATGCAATGCTGGAATCTATTGACGCTAAGTGAAAATGATATTACCAAAATTTGACGTTCGACGTCGTGTTCAAATGTCGTTATTCTCGCGTAAATGAAAACAAAGCTTAATATACCAAAGGAAAGTGTATAAAGAAAAAAAATGGCGGCGCGCCGTTCTTCGTATCGGCGGCGGCGGCGTGCGCCGATTTTCGAGCAATCGGCGGCGGCGCGATCGGCGCGTTCAAAATTATCAGCGGCGGCGTTTAGCGGCGGCGCAAGCCTCTAATCGCACCTCACTCTTGACATGATCGCCGGCTCGTTTCGAGACATGCACCATCATCAGTTCATATCTTCGTGAAAAATTGTTTTTTTTTTCAAAAACGTTAAAATGTTCCGAATTTTCTGAAAAAAAAAAAGGATTTAAAGTGTTCCCATACTAGGCGTAATTAACTCTTGTAGTTTTGTTAGAAAATGCATTGAATAATTAATTATTAATTTAATAATAAAAATATTAAAATAACATGAATGTTTATTTTTTAATTCCAAAGTTATCAAGCATATTTTCCAAAAAAAATTCCAAGATGTCTAGCAGAATTTCTCTCGGTCCCAAGCGGCTGGGCATGTAGGATATACTGGTTTCGTTGAAAATCATTCGTATTGAAATGCGCAGTCAAGCTAAAACAATTCCAAGCCATCATTTTAAAAAACAGCTAGTTTAAATAGAAAATAAGAAACCGTAGTTTAAAATAAAATAAGACCTGTAAAGGATATTCGATTATAATGGTATAATTTTTCCTTTAGGATATTGTACAGTTGAAAAATAATTGTTTTTGTAAAACATACGTTACTTTACTTTATACAACGGTACTGTCTAGTCGGAATTTTAGTAACAAAAATAAGACAATATGAATTTATGAAACCATTTTAGCAATAAGTCAAATTGAAAGTGTATGCCTAATTCATGCAAAAGTCTTTTAAAACCAAGATCATCGACGTGATTATAGGGCAAATCATTTAACGCTTTCATTTCAAGTATTTTAAATTATTGTCAATTTTCGTGACTTTCTCATCACTTTGGTTCCTTTTTGGCATCTAAAAAATCTCCTTAATTATTAGTGAAAGTTCAAGTTGGGTGAATTAACATAGGAAATTACAATTTAATTGTACTTGGTCTTTTTATGTCTCTCTTGGCCTTTTGTAAAAACAAAATGGGGACGGGTTGCTTGATCAAAAAGAGCAGAGCTCAGAGGCTCGTCTGTCAAAAGAAAAATAGAAATGAAACCAATTAATGCCACAGTTTATCCTATCGTAAGTTTTCCATTATTAGAAAGTCGTAAGTCCAAAGTCGTAATCTATACTTGTATCAAAAAATACGAGATCGTCACGCAGAGCCCTAAGTAACGAACGGGCGCTCGCTGAACTAGATACTACTCATACTATCCATTTATTGATTAATTTCGCTGGTATATTAAAATTAGTTAATTTACTAACATTCTTTTTTCTTTCGGGCTTCCAGTTCATCACATTTTCGTTGAAATTCGTTTTTTTATATTTTTAAATGTTTTTTGAAGTTGCTGGTATTGGCGCCAAATGTTCTGGAGAGCTGAATGACGAAAATATTTCACTTGGCTTTGTTAAAATCAGTAACCACAAACTAATCCCAATCGGACTGGTGAGCTTCCTACTTTTTTAGACATCTGTAAAGCCGAAATGTCATTAGGTTGATTAAAATTATCACATGCATTTTAAATGTATAAAATAGTTACCTCGCAGAAACAAAATCTCTTATTATCATTTAATGTTTTCGTTTAGCGACTTCCACTTGTCCCGTCTTAAGAAAGCCAAACTTAAACTACCGCGGATTGCCCCGGAGTAACTTTCCATAAATTGAGAATATGTAGTGGGGTTTTCGGTTTTTGTTTACTCTTTGTATGGACTGGTGCTAAACAAGAGCTTGTAAAACCTCCGGTTGCGGTTTCGGTTACCTATTTTTTTTTTACAAATAACGGATCCGGATCAAATTTTGATTATATCGGTTCCGGTTATCCGTTACATCCCTACTGTTTACATGTATGATTCGTTACCCTGATAATTTTTCTAATACACTATGAAAATTGCTAAAATATGTATACATCAAGAGGTTCAAACTTACTTAAAAACTTTTTATTTTGTGTTATAAAAATTGCAATAGCGCATTTGCTTTAAATCCAGGGTACGTTCAGTAACGCTCATCAAAAACATCGATGATTAATCGATGCCAACAATTTGTTACGGTACGATTTTTGTGTTTCCGATTTTATGTCACGATGGGCATCCGAGGCTCATAAAAACCATCTCGGAGAGAAGGTTTTATATGTCTTGACATCAAACGCATCGGTGTTTACAGTTTAGCTGGGGCAAAAGAATTCCGAAGAAATGGTTGAAAATCCAGAAAATTATACAACTGTAGTTTTAATCAACAATTCTACTGGTTTGCTTAGTATCAGTAAATGATCACGACAGAATTTTAACGGTGCTGACTAAAAATAGCACCGTTCAGTAACTTCCTTCAGCACCATGACTACAAGCGCTCATCAAGAAAACATCAATTATAACCGATTTTCCCCAGATTGACGTTACTGGACGTACTCCTATATCTTTCGACCGACAGCCGTATTACGTGTCACGTGACGCTACGGCTTAGACCGGCATTATCTATAAATTATGTACAGATTTTAGCGATTATTAAATAATGTCGGTTAATTTATTGTGATTAATCTCAGATCGTTAAATTTAACGATAAAAAATAATCCTTAGCAGTTAACGATCATAGATTGCTCTCCCATGCAATTTTAGATTACCTGGCACATTGTTGTATTTTAATTCTTGTTGCATTTGTGTGAACAAATTTGCACTCTTTAACACCAATGAAACTGGCATTTGTTCTTGACAGCATTGCTGACACATTTTCGTCGGATTCATTCTAGAAAATTAAAAAAATATGTTAGGTCGTTGCTTCCCGGATATTAATGGTATTGGTTTAGTGATTTTGAAGAGTGAGTTAACAGGTTTTATAAACTCTGAATCATAACTATAAATTTGAAAAATTTGGGTTATGTATAAACATCGCTCCATAATAAGAGTTTCAAAGTGATAATTTAAATAAAATTAAATCACTGAATAAACGATAAACCTTGTGTGTTTGCTTTGAGGCCTAAATGAAATTTTCTTCCGAAATCATAGCCAAATCTGCCTTAATCCGGGGATAGATTAATTTCATATCTTCCTGTTTTTGCTACGGATACAAAGAAGTCAATTAAACTACAATCGTTGTAGCGCAATGGCAAGTGTTTCAGCTTCAAACGGCCTACGTAGCACCGACTACCACATGTACGGTAAGTTTTCTTACGAAGAGATTTTGAGAAATTTTATACTTACGAAAGATTGTTCAAAATTGGAATGAAGAGAACGCAACATGAAGCGAAGATACCTAAAAATATTATCGTTAATTTAAATTTAATGGCAAACAAAATTAATAAATCTTTAACTACACCAAATAATTAGAAAACCTAAACGTGGCATAACCTTGGATATTTTTAAATGCTCGGAAAAACTTTTATATATATCTATAAGACAACTAAAATATAATAATTCGTTTTGAAAGAAAAAGTTTATACTTACTCGTTGCTGTAGCAGACAGTAATTTGAGGAATTCTAGAATGTTTTTCGTTGATCAGCACAGCGTCCACAGAAGTGGGATAGGAGTAGTACAGCTCGAAAAACCTTCCAAGTTGGTAGGCACAGACGACGCCGCATATCGCCCAAACTACAATTTTCACTTTATCTTTGAAGTTTATTTGCTGTCTTTTCTTCTCTGGTTTTCGATTAACCATAAATAATTTTTTTAATGATCTGTAAATGAATGAAATGTTTTTCCATATTCCAGAAACGGACCCCATTTTGTTATTTTTAGTCATTTATCAATGGATTTAAGGTAATAATTAACACGGAAAAAATACAGACCTTGTACATTTTAGGTAAAGTTCCGATTCCTGGTTTTAGACGAAAATTAAAATAGCGCACCCCCTTTCTGAAGTGTTTCTTATAAACATTTCCCACACTGTCAAGTAAACTGCAAGGGGTCAGAATAGGGGTTTCTCATTTTCGTAAGAATGTGGTTATTTCTCGCTGCGATTTCAAAACTATGGCGCATAACCTCAAGTGGTCGAAGCTTTAAAAATTTGATTGTTACATTTCTCAAATATTCGAATTAATACTAATAATAATAATCAGCTAGGCTAATACCCAAGGCACCACCTTAGGCCCAAGTCATCTAGTGACTTTTAATGCCTTTAAACAGGTAGCCGGGTTACAATGCGTAGGAGGGTGGTGGCAAGCCCTTCATGCCCTACACTGATATATATATGTTTGATTTGTATTAAGTTAAAGAAATAGCAATTTTTTCGAATTCGATTCAATTATGATATACTCTTATTAAATGTTGACAAAAGTAAATGATCCGCGGACTCCTCATGTTGGAGGTGTTTTCTTTATGAAGTTATATTTTGACCTAAAATTTGAAATTTTGCATCCCACATAGAAATTGCTATACCAACAATTCCCAAGTGCAATTTATCTCTTTTATTCAACTCTATTTTATCATCATTTACATAAGGAAAACGCCTTCCGATTCTGAGCGCTATTTCGATAACCTCGGTTCATTTACTTCTGATGTTGATTAACGGATTTTATCTGATCATGAGATAACGTATTTGGCCTAGGGGTTATTAGTTTAAAACAAGAGTATATGAAGCAGAAAGCAGATATTTATTTACATATCGAAATGGGAACCACTAAGGATACCCGTTTTAAATATTCGAATTAATTTATTTAAATACAAAATATATTTTACCGCCGCGCGTTGTACAAAATAACAAAGACCCAACTATTTCAGAACGACGTTTCTAACATACGTGGTTTTAAAAATCAATTAGCGAATTTTATTGATAATTTCCACAATTTACATTTATCGGGAACTACCCCGTGTTTCAGATCCAACCAAAGAATCTCAGATAGGCATATTTTACTCACCGTTTCTTCCCAGCTGAAGTTTTCGCGCGCTTGAAGAGCTTCTCACTTTTATTCATTGTCCAACATTAGCAAATGCACTGGTTTAAGTATTTTGAAACTGCGGATGAAACGCGTCGTTGGAAAGAACAGTTGTAGACACGTCTGATTGTGTCTTCGCGTGTTGTGGACGGTCGAGCTCTTCTTTCGGGAATTATTTATGATCGCTTTAGTCTGTATGGTTTTGCGGCTATCCATCAAAAACCGATAAAAATACACTTATTCGGAAACTTTTTACCTTTTCATATCGTGTTTTATATTGTGTTTAGGACGTTTACTCCGAGCCAGTGTTTCTCATATCAAATTTCCAAAGAAAACAGCCTTTCTAGCATTAATAAACATTAATTATTAAAGGTTTGGCAGGAATCCATACCTCTACTTTGAATGCTTATCCTGATGTGTCTCGTATGGTAAGATCACTCTGACGGCTCTGGCCCCGCCTACGTGATAAAAAATCGCCTCTGCGCGCGCTCCCCTCTCACGTAGTTGTTTGTTAAGTTAACAAAGTGACGTAAAAAAACCGTCAGCCACATTGATCGGAAAATTTGCCGCGATTAGCATTCCAAGTAGAGGTATGGATTCCTGGTTTTGGTTGAAAGTCCCTAAACCAAGAAAATATATAAATCAATATACACTTTATGTATCATAAAAGCTTAATCAGTCCAAAAAATGAATTTTAATTTGTTAACTTATACGATTTATTAGCTAGCCATTTAATAAAAATTGTAATTATATTATAATTATAATTACAATAGTTATTAAAATAAGTAAAGTTAAATTATTTTTACTTTAATAATTTGAATCTATTACAATTTTATGATGATACGGAATAAGAAGATTACCAATAATTATGAAAAAAAAATTATTTCAAGGATTTACAGCTGAGTTCTTAACAGAGTAGAAAAAGTGGGAGCTAATTGTTTTAACTTTAATCGTTATTTAACATTAAGTGAAAAAATCTGAGCTGATTGTAAATATTGACCACCGAAAAACTATAACTTTCCTTAACGCCGTTCCTAATGGAATACCTTTGAAGAAATATAACATTTAAATTAATACATGTACAAGATTGACTGGAAATAACTTTTAAATACTACTTTTCTTTTTTTCAAAATAATATTTCACTATGACTACTTGGCTATTTGTTTTTCTACCCCAAAAGTGAGCGCAAGCTTTATGTACATATGCTTCAATCCTGATTGTCGTTTTTGCTAGTTTCTGGATACAAATTATGTGATTTTGAAACGAAATTAAATGTTTAATGTGTATATCAATAGTACATACACACCTTCAAGGATATACACAACAAATTTCCCAATCTTTCATATATTCATAAATAACAATTTAAAAGATATATCCTAAAATGGCACAATATTTTAATATTAATTAACACCAAACTTGACATTTTAACACTAAAATTTTTAAGCTTTAAAAAAATCTCGGAATTTACACGCGAAAATTGAGCACTGAAATCGTTGTACTTTTAAAATGTAATCTATTGCCTCGGTTTTTATAAAGGGTACGCAAAATTTAGGAGATTGTGTTAGATCGGAATTGTTTGAGTTACAAATTATTTTTTCGGTAAGTGGTCGAGTAGATTGATGGTAGGAATTGAGTGTCGGCGAGTTCAAGGAATTTATTTTGAAGATAGTTAATATTCGACGCGGCCTCCCCAGGGGAAAATATCGTAAGTAAGTTTTGATCGTACCAAGCTGAGATAAGGCGTTTTGAAGCAGTTGACCGAGTTGAGTCCCTTTGACATCGACCGACCTTTGCCACTTGTTCTCGAAAACAGTGGCACGCATTCATGATAACACCCAAGTTTTTTAATGCAATAATAAGCTAATACCCGTCGAGTGACTTTTTAATGTCGGGATACAATGCGTAGGAGGGTGGTGGCAAGCCCTTCATGCCACGCGAGCCAACAGCTCCCTACACTTACTATACCGTTAACCTCTACAAGTTTTAATGGAAAGGGGCAACCGAAGAACTCGAAGGGAAAACCCTTTTAAGCAGTGACGAGAGAACTTGCAAACTCAACGCAGAAAGAGTGGTTCCGAGTTTTCACCCAGTGCCACAAGCAGGGATCAAACCCGGTATCGTTCTACTATCGACATTTTGGAAAAGCAAAATTGTTCAAAATCGCGCTATTGGCCCTATATTATCCCTAGTTTAAGTAATTAATCTTTCAATACGAATAGCGCCCCGGGCTGGAACGGTTCTCAGAATATGCTGGATATTATTTTTTACTCTTTATGCCTTAGTGAAACTTTTACAATTATTTTAGGTTGCCGCCATAAATTCCTTCAATGTTCAATCGATTTATTAATCGTTAGATAAGTTAATTAAGATTTATAATACAATATTTACATCTCATTACTTATGAGTCTTACTAAGGAAACAGGCTGAAGTTCATGCAGCATTATAGACTAGGACTGTCTCAATCACCAACTAAACACTCATCAAGAGCACAAGAACTAACAAATAACTCAATCATTTATTTGATAAGATCATCTCTAGATCGTTTACTAGATGGCGCCCCCTAGGCTTCAAAGGTAGTGAGGTGAAGCTCAATCTAAACAGGGCCATCCTAGTAATAACAAGGAGTGATTATGGAAGATTATTATACAATTCTTAACAGATTTATCTACGTTTCTTCGGTAAGAAATATATATAAATCGTTGGCGCAGGAAGAAATTTTGTTAATACTTACTTAAGAAGATTGAGTTATACGTCAGTAAACCTCACGTGTTAATTTTTTGGTTCTTCAATATTGACCAATTTAAACGAAACGTTCTTTTAAGGCGATGCTATTTAAAGGGTTATTCGGCCAGTTTGATGGTTTCCCTTTTCGATAAATGAAGTCTGAGGTTAGCTTTACTATTAAATATATTAAATTATTACACTTGATATGACCGACTGGGTTTCAGACTCTCAATGTTTGTAGCCGTGCCAGCAATTAGCAGGGTTAAGCTGTTACCTATTTCGGTTACAGTAAAGAGCTACAAAATTTAAAATAAGGGCTACCAAAGGTTCTAATAAGGGGCTTCCAAATTCAATATTAAAAACCCATTAGCAAATTCCAAAAATATTAGATTTCGATCATCTTGTTCGGGTCTAAATTCTTCTGCTGTCTGCTTTTAAATCTCGGCACTCATTTAGTTACAATTTGAATGAATCAAAGTAAACGAGGATGCGTTTGGACAAAAGCACAGCTACACTCCTTTTAAGCTTACTTTTTAATGTTTGTAATTATAATGCTAACACTATAACATAAAGTTTGAGCCGTTCCTCAGAAACAATCCTGGCGTCACCACTGAACATATCGCGACATAGTTTTGTACTAAATCCAAAAATTTGTGGTAATATTATGGAGTGCTTTCGTCTTATACGATTTTGAGAACTTGTAACGCCACAGCTGTAGTGTTAATAGTGGCCGCCATGACAGTTACCGTTTTTTATCAATAGGCAAATTACATTGGTGACATCGTGAGTTTCTAAACCTCAAAGCACATTATAGTTAATTACGTTACTGTGCCCTACCACCACCAGGGGGCGCTATATTCCTTGTTCAGGTGTTCCTTGGTACTAATCTGTCAGTCTAGTCAAAGATCTCCAATGAATAGGTTATGCCTTATTGTTAGTTGTGTTTTTTGTAATTAGTTACTACTTTAATTAATATTTAGTTATCTGTATACATGTATACTGCAATGTTTCAATTTTTATTAAATCAGTTAAAGTTAACATTGTGCTTTGAGTTATTTGCTTAACATTTTCAACATGCAACAATACTGACAGCTATTTTTATATTCATTCGCAATTTAGTACTGTTTTTTTAGTATGTGAAGGACGGGCCTAATCTTCAATTTTAGTGGCAATGCCTCATGAATGTTTTGGTCTAGAAGGCATAATAAGGCCCTATTAAAACTTCAAGATCATTTGTGGCTCATAGGACTAAATTAAATTCGAGCTATAACCATAGAAGCTGCAAATATGAAATTGAAACTATTTTAAAATATAGAATGCTTCTTGGAACAGTAAATAGAACTGAACAGGTGCTAGCTAAAGGATCTAAAGATGAAATTAAGGGAAAATAGAGAGAAAGAGAAGCCAAGGCATATTCAATATTGGGTGTAGGTATTACGGAAGATCTAAGACGTATAATTGAGGGGAAACAGATAGCTGCAGACATACCGGAGGCTATTCAAGATGTATTTGAAAACAAGTCACTAGCAAGAATTGCTTTTTTGAGAAAAGAATTTAGTAACCTAGAATTTCAACAAGGTGAAATAATGCCTGGTTTTTTAAGAAGAGTTCTTTAAGTGAAAAGTCAATTAGAACAAGCTGAGAAGAAGGTTGATGATGAGAAAATCACCTATTAACTTATTGGATCGTTGTCCGAGAAATATCAATCTTAAATACTGCAAAGGTATCAACTTTCAGATTCACGGTTCACATCAGAAACTGCCATGAATATTCTAATAGCAGAGTGTGGAAGGTTAAGTGGAGATGGCGTTCAGAATTTCTTGAGTAATGAATTAGCGGTACAAAAAACGAATTTTCAAAGAGTAGACATAGAGATAATACACTTAGGAATATGCTATAATCGCGGTCATAAAGGACATAAGGTAAAACATTGCAAACAAAAAAAACCTGGGCGTGAAAAAAGTTTGCTAAGAGGTTCTCGAAGCCAAGATCGAAGTCAAAGTAGAATAAATGAGTTTTTTTGCAACAGTTTTTTGTACATCAAATGCCACATACCGGGAGCGATCCATCATGTCTAAAACAGACGAAACTGGTTAAGTACGTATACTGCATCGTGAAAAAAGGAGTTGGGAAGATAAAGCGAGAAGGTTTCGTAGATTTTTGGATTTAGATTGTCAATCAAGGTTATCAACTGCGTTTTCGTGTAAATAATGTGATTTATAATCGAAGCACCAGAAGAAAACTGATTTAAGGAAGATAAATCGATAATGCAGGATTTAAAGGCGTAATGGGAAAATTGTATATGGAATAACTTTAGAGTCGTATAAAACTTCAATAAAGAAGAACACAGTCAGCAGAAATATTGAACATTTGAACTGTGGCACCGTTGATTAGACCATATAAATGAAAATGATCTGGAATACATGGTTATGTTATGTTACACGGGTTAGAAGTAGTTCATGGAAATTTAGATACTAGCGTGTCGTGTAGAATTATTAAAAGTACCCGATAACCATATCCAAGAAATAGTAATGACATTCAAAGTAGAGGTATTCTAGAATTTATTCATTCAGTGGTCTGGGGTCGTCCTACTGAAGTCTCGATAGGGGGAGGATGATATTACGTGTCTTTCATCGTTGACTTTATACAGTCGTTATCTGAAGATATATGTAATAAAGAATAAGAATGATGCATTTAATTGTTTTGACAAATTCAAGAACCAGGTCGAAAGACAAACTGGAAAGAAAATTAAAATCCTTAGAACAGACAATGGCATGGAATATTGAGCTGGGTATTTACAAGATTTTTGCGATAAAAATGGCATTCAACACCAAAGATCAAAGACTATTCGTGTAAGATAAAGAGAGTAGCAGAAATAATTAATAGCACTTTATTGGAAATGTTTAGGACCTACATATCAGAAATGGGTTTACCACGATGTCTTTGGGCAGAATAAGTAAATACAGTTGCATACTTGAAAAATAGAATGAAACATCCTAAATTGGAAACCTATTACCATGTAAAGCTAAATTGGGAGTTCTTATTGGTTACTCTTTTCATACCAAGGGCTATCGTATATGGGATCCACAAGATAAAATAGTCAGAGATACGAAACATTTGATGAAGAAATAATTGGAAGCCATCACCTTCAGTAATTTGGCACGGTTAAGAAGCTGGAACTGTACAATCCCCATTATGGCCAGTATCACGCTCGGATGAAAAAATTTAAGATGTACAAGCGATAATCGACGAAATATCTCAAGGGGAGGTAGAAGCACCTAATGAAGTTATTTTGGAGTTTAGTTAATCTGAAACTGAGGATGAATCCGAAGAAGCAAATACCATATCGAACAGAAAAACATACCTCCATACAAATTACCCGATGGCTGGAGTCGATAAGTTCGTTTTCGTCAGAAACGACAGAAAAAGGGAGATGTTGATATTTACTATAAAAGTCCATTTGGTAGGAAAACTCTACAATCCAAACCAGATGTGGAGGAGTATCTACAGGAACACACATTGGAGCCGTTTCATTTTTCTTAAAAGAATTTAGCCACCTTCTTATCAAATTTATAATCAGATGATGAAAATACATATGAAGCATACAATACAGAAGTTATTATACCTAAAAACTATAAACAAGCCATCGACTCAGCACAAAGACACGAGTAGGAAGAAGCAATGGAGGAAGAGATGAGGACATTAAAACAAAGAGATGTAATAGAGATGCTCAAAAACCATTCTTGGATGTAGATGGGTTTATACACTAAAAAGGGATAACAAAAACCAAACTATTCGATTCAAAGCTCGATTAGTCGCACAAAGCTACAATCAAGTCGAAGTCATTGATTATGACGAACCTTTTTTATAAGTACTCGATTTTTCTCTAGTTTGTATGTTCATGGCAATCTTCGCATGCAGCTATGATGAAATGGAGACACTGTCACTTAGATGTGCAAAACGCATACCTAGTGCTCGGATAACGATTATTCATTATCCATGGTTAAAAGAATTTCGCGTTATTTGAATAATTATTATTTAAACAATGTCAATTAAGTAATGAAAAGAAAAATATTATTTACAACTAATTGATTAAACGTTATATTTTTAAACATACCATTCTACTTTTTA
Source organism: Leiobunum rupestre (assembly GCF_980474605.1). Lineage (NCBI taxonomy): Eukaryota > Metazoa > Arthropoda > Arachnida > Opiliones > Sclerosomatidae > Leiobunum > Leiobunum rupestre. The sequence goes on from NC_143386.1 coordinate 52,482,236, forward strand.
TTTAAAAAACCATAACTAATTTGTAAAATTTTACCTTATTTTTTAATCAAATTGGATTTTGGTTAACCGATTCAAGTGATTTTTTAAGATAAGACCGTGTGTACGTTATTTTTTTGTAGAATTTTGCGTGTGCGCGTTAGATATACTTCTGATTAGTGGTTTAGTGATGGGGTCTTCCTTAAAGAACGTCTTGGAGGTTATATTCCCTTTAATTGCGCAAAATAATTTCAACTTCTATCGAAGTTTTGGTTTGGGCTACTCTTGTCTATATATTTTTGTGTTATGTAGGGGAAACTATAAAATACGTCATGACGGCAAATACTTCGGGACCAGTAACATAAAGTATCATTTGGAAAAAAATCACTATGATCTAGTTGGCGATTTGTCTTGTGTTTCGGTAAAATAGGACCCTCGATCATGGTCGTAATGAAATACATAATGAAAATTTAAACCGTTCAGCAAAACAAAGGCGCCGTTTTCAAGGCCAATCACTGTTTAATGCGTTGGGTGGTTGCATCAGGTCAACCTTTCACTGTGGTGGAAAGCCCATCATTTAAAGCACTTCTTAGGTCGATGAATCCCAAAAATCCGAGTCTTGCCGAATCCTTGCCACAAACTGCAAATATTTTGAGAGCGAACCGAATGGATAGCTACGAAAGTGAGGCCAAAAAACTGTTCGTTGCGTGTAAGGTAGGTTAAGTTACTTGTGTAACGCTATCACAATATTTAGCGCGCAGAAAATAGTGAATTTGCATTTTTAAAATAGCTACATGTACATGTACGTACCGAAACCTGAGAACTTTAAAATGTAAATGTGGTGCCGGGTGGTGGTAGAATGTGGCGCTGCTTTCTCCATTTTGGTTTCACGGACAACGAAAATCGAATCAGCGTATTTGAAATTAAGTTAATACGATGGGTATTTATTTGCAAATGAAATAAGCTGATTTAGTAGTAGGTTGGTCGAATTAGGTTGGGAAGGTGATTTTCTAGAACCAAGCTCGGGTACTCTGCCAGCTATACCAATAAAAGTACGAAAATATTAAACGAAACAGCAGATTCCCCCCCCCCCATCCAAATCCATTGCCCACATTCCTGGAAACAGCGCTTTAATTAGGTGTAAATACTTGGCGGGAAATGCAGTTTTCACGAGGCGAATTGGCGCACGCGTATAACACCTATCGAAGCGCGGAGCTACGGCGAATATTAAATTCGTCGTAAACATTCGAGGAACTACGCTTTATACGGTTTACTAACAGCGTTTGTCAGGTGGAAATACGTCCCGTCCCGACTAATTTTTTCGATGGAAATGCAAATACTCTAAAATTAATTTTGTGAACGTTACTGAAAATTATAAAATTTTCTAGGGTGTCGTTGGGCAAATGTCCTTTACTATTGACGGATGGACGTCAACTAACCGAATTCCGTTTCTGGGTGTTACTGGACATTGGGTCGACGAAAATTTTGAAATCCACAACAAACTAATCGGATTTATACATTTTCGTGTCCGTCATACCGGTAAAAACATCTGTGACGCTTTTGTATCCTTGGTACAGAAGTTCGATGCAAAGGTTGGTTGCACTCAACAGTAATTTAAATATAAGCCTACTACACTCGTAACTTACAAAACCCATGAATCGGAGTAAAATGAAAAAGGTATGTGTAATTGTATACGGCGCCTAATGTAGTGTTAAATGGGAGATATGTACTTAAGCCCACGGCGTCTTTAACGAACTAGTAGTATGTCTCTTAAATCGTGCTAGAACTAACAATTGTTAAATAGTAATGAATATACTATATACACATTATAGGTCCTGGCCGTTACTATGGACAATGCTTCTAATAACGATGTGTTCAGTGAAGAGCTTCAAAAAATGAGTGTAAATATGGGAATTCGTTACAGTTCACAAACCCACATTAGATGCTTTGCGCACGTTATAAATTTGGCAGTGCAAGCGCTGCTGAAGCATCTTAAATCACAAGTAAATTTTGACACCGAAGAAGAATATCTAGACAATTCCACTGATGACTGGATAGGCTCGGAATGCAACATAGGAAATGGTGTCTCAAAAGTAATATTTGGTTACGTTCAGAACTATTTACAATTCAACGCTGGGCGTTACACTGTCAGTCTCTTAAAGCTGTATGACTGTTCGCGTTAAAAGCGTTTCGAGTATTGTCACGTACGCCTCTCAACTGTTGTGTGGGCACTAACCTCGTTGAGCTGCGTTTTCGTGACACGATTTATCACTACGTAGTTACGCGGGAAAAACATATCAGTTTTGTTTTCCAGATCAGAACTGTCGTCACCAAAATCAGACTGTCGGGTCAACGTGAAGAACAAGTTTCGCAGCTTAACTTGTCGTTCGGCGTACGTACCTTGAAAGTTATTTTGGATGTAAAAACCAGATGGAACTCCACCTACGCTATGCTATGTCGGGCAATATATTTGAAACAGGTTTTAATTAAAATAATTTAGTCATACCTAAATTTCAAATTCGAAATCCCTACTAGATATGAAGTCTATTTTTTGTTTAAGTCTCTGCAATCGATGATGCTAACGGACAAAGAAATACGTAAGTTTGCGCTAAACGAAGCCGAATGGGAAATATTGGATAAATTGAAAACTTTGCTTAAGGTCGGTAACTTTTTGGACGTTGTTAATTTCATATATCGCGTGTGTATTGAATTAAGGCGATATTTCGGATTTCGATTCTGCGACGAGTATTTTTTCGTCGGTGAATTACCCCACAATATCAATGGTAATGGCAGCGTACCACTGGCTTCTCGATAAACTTAACACTCCGTCCTTGGATCCGTTTTTGGAAGAAGCTTGTTCTCTTGCTACGAAAAAACTGAAGGACTATCAAGAGTTATCGAATATTGAAGGAGTCTGGGTTGCTATTGGTAACATTCCAAAGTTTTTAGGCTTTCAGTTAGTAGTGTTTACAGAAACATTTGATAGTGCAATTTATTTAGCTTTAGATCCGACTTTAAAAATGGATTTTATACAAGCGAATTACGGGAAAACGCAAGTTAAAACCATTAAAGCTATGGTTTTAAACGTCTTTAATACTTATTACGAAAATAGTTCAGTGACTTCCACTTCAAGCCCTACTATCGACAACGCTGGAATTTATGCATTTTACCCAAAACGTCCTGTAAAATTGGCCCGTGGATCAGAACTTCTTAAGTATTTTAAGGATGACCTTCAGCCACCAAAGACAAACGTGCTTAGGTGGTGGGTGGTAAGTAAATTAAATCTTAGTTTCACGCGGAGTTTCAGTTAGAGTACCTGAACTTAAAAAGTCATCTATACCTAATTATAATCTTGTGCTAACACGTGACACGCAGTGGCGGCTCCAGGGGGTAGGCAGGGTAGGCAACCACCTACCTTGAAATTTTAAAGGGGGCCCCAAAATCCTACCAAGGAGCCCAAAAATATTGGAAAGTTGAGTTTAAATTACTTAACATTTAACTAAATTGTTTAGAGGGAGCATAGAATTGGAATCCTGAAGGTAGATCACGATGTTTTTATAGTTTTAGAAAAATTCTGATAGCGGCTCCAAAAGGGCCAATCAACTTACTTTGCCTACCTTGCCAAAACTTTCTGGCACCGCCACTGGTGACACGGCATGGTCTGATTTTTTTTTTATCATTTCAGGATAATCAACACAGTTACCCGACAGTGGCTAAAATGGCCAAAGATTACTTGGCCATACCAGCGGCTTCTGTTTCAGCTGAAAGAGTATTTTCAGCCGGTACTGACCTTATCACCCACAAAAGGGGAAGTTTATAGGCTGACACGGTATCTGCCATGATGTCCTTGAAGATGTGGTGGAAGGGCGTTAACGAAAATGAAAGATAATTATAACCCTTAACAATTGTTACACAACATTGTACCACGCGCCGTATATATCTTTCTTCTTATATTTAAAGAAATCTATTAATTAAATTTTTATTCAAGAAAATGTTTAAAAAAAATTGTTTTGTAGTTAATTTGTTTTTTTTTTCTTTCTAGTTAGGATTCGTCAAGCAATGTTTAATAACATGAACTCGGAACTTAAGAGATTAAATAAAAATATATTTAAAAAATGCCGTTTGGGTTCAACTTTATTTTCTTATGGTTAATGCGTTTTATTCAAAAAAAATTATTTGAATAAGAAAGATATATAAATTAATTAAATATTAATATGTAAATATCACAATTATTTAAACAAACGTGAAAAATACGCAGTTAATGAATAGATAATTCCGAGCACTACGCATACCTATACGGAACTTGGGATCAAGAAACGTACATGACCTTAGTACCTAGTTTCGAAGCTGCTTATCCATCATCATGTTGTATCAAACTGAAGAAGGCATTATATGGACTGTCACAAAGTGGACGTCAATAGTTTACTGAACTTGATAAGTCTTTCAAAAAGTAAGGTTTTTTTTTAAATTTCCTGGGACAAATTGCATATGTTTAATTTCAAATAAATTTATAATCTTAGTATATGTTTATGACATAGCAGTATTAGCCAAAAATAATGACATAACAGAAGATACATATCAGAAATTATCAAATATATTTGAGTTGAAACAGCTTGGATTACTTAAGAAGTTTTTGGGTGTTGAATTCGAAGAAACAAAGAATAGCTTCAAATAACATCAATAATATACATCAAGCAATTAGCTGATAAATTTAAGATTCATCTTTAAAAACCAGTTACTCTACCAAGGAATTCAAGTTATATACTCACGAGACAAGATTGTCCAAATGAAGAAGCGAAAAAAGAACATTTGATAGGGTGTTTATTATTTCTTGCTCAAAGAACCAGACCATATTTATTATTTTCCGTTATAGCTTTATCACCGTTTAATAGTAATCCTGGTTTTCAAAATTGGAAACATCTATGTAAACTTACTAAGTTTGTGCTGTCAACTGTAAATTGGGGGTTACCTTTTTCAAAACCGAAAGATTTAAGAAATATTTCGTACATGTGACTATGTATCAGATCGTGACTTACGACACTCTACTTGTGGTTACATTTTTTATATATGACTATCACCTGTCTATTTGTAGAGCCACGAAACAGAAGAGTGTGACGCTATCAACAATGGAAGCAGAGTATATTGCTATATCAGAGACTGTTAAAGAACTCTTTTGGTTATTGCCTATAATTAACTCATTTAAACGTTTTAATTTTTCTAAGCCTTTGATATTCTGTGACAATCAGTCAGCTATATGTTTTTCTAAAAATAGCATTAAATTAGACTGTCTTCAAAAAATGTGCACCAAAGCGTTCACTCACTTATTACTTTGGGACTACGCTATCCGAATATAATTTCATACTTCACATTTATAAAGTAAAATAATCGATAAACCGTTTGTGTAATAGCAAGAACACTTGTTATAGATTGTATCTCGTGGCCTGACCCAGTGGGATAATTTCCCAGGGACTTCTTCCGCTAAATAAATTATATGGTAAACTTTAGACGTTACCGATAAGGTTAGCCTAGAACACTACTCTAAAGAAGGAGAATGTTACGGTACGTTTTTAAATCAATAAAGGTATCTAGCTCTCAAAGAGTTGCGAAAACGTTTGGAAAGATTCAGACAGCGGAACGAGTTGGAATATAAAGCACAATTGCGTACGGCAATAAACAGCTCTTGTCACAAAGGAAAGTTTACTTTTTATTGATTTGTGGAATAACACAATGATATTGTTATGAAAAAAGTGAATATGCATTTTTTAAATAAATTATATTTTCTCAAGATTAAGTGAAATTATAACTAGATAAATCTTGTATTGTTTTCGTTATTTGAAATACAATATTCATTCCAATTCAAGTAAATTCTTAAATATTAAGTGAAAAATGTATACTTTTTCGTATAGTTAGGTTTTTGGATAAAAAGTAACTACCGCTTTTAAAATCTATTAGTTGTGAAAAGAAAATGGTTCCAGTTAGCATATTTTCTGTTTGGTTTTAGTAATTGAATATTCAACTAGTCTCCAAACATATTTCAGAACAGGTTAACGATTTTTTTTAACTAGTATTAAGATTAAACGTTAAAACTATAACACAATTTTTTGAGGGAGAAGTAAGCGTTTTACATTTAATGTTGGTTTATTTTTACTATACATAAGGGTGATTATAGTTAAATAATAATAAAAACAAAATATAAAATGCGAAGGAGTAAAAATACCAACGAATTTAGGAAACAAAACTTTATTAGAAAATAAAGCCGTATATCAGTCGATGAGGCTTTTCAGGCTAATTCATCATTCAAGACTAGGGCAGCGAATAATCTCTCGAATCTTTGACCTCGGTGTTTAGATTACACAGTTAATAATAAGCACGATATGATGGAAACGGCCTGTGATTAAATTTTAAATTTTAAGGAGGATTGCTTGTCTAACGAACCATATTGTAGGCTTCTGTGGAAAACGATCCAATTGACGTCAAGACTGGTGAGACATAGGGCTTACTGTAAGTGTGCGATTTAAACATACCCGGTTTTGTGTCACTTTTGTAAAAAAAAAACTCTTGAAGCAGATGAGAAAGAGGACCATTAAATGGTACAAATCTCTGAATATTTGGTGGGACTTATCTGAAATTCTACTTTCATCAAAAATCAATATGACAAACAAAGTTCTGGAAATTAGGACTAGATGATAAATTCGATTAAACCGCTAATTATTAGGACATCAACTTTTTCATCTTAAAATAAGATAGCACTGATCTCGATAATGAAAATTTCTTTGACAACCCTTCCTTAGTTTTTTAAATTTTAAATATAATTATTAAAACGATCCTCAATAAATATACATTTAAATAGGCGAAAAATGTAGACATGTGAGGGCTTATCTATTTCTTAAATATTGTTATACCTTTTTCAAAGGTTTACCCTTATTAAAAGTTAACTATTATTGTAAAATTTTCTAATTTTTCCAAACCACTTAAGTAAAAGAATGAGGTTCTAACCACGAACGTATTTTCTTTACAGAGAACGTGGTAATTAATCGTACTTTCTAGTCCTGACTGAAAATTGTATTTCAAATTTAACAGTTACGCCATCTGTCGATGATTAATTGATAATAAACTATTTTTGCTCTATATATGACTTATTATACCGGGTGGTTCGATTTGTTCTGACCAGACTTTTTCTCTAAAACTATTTGAGATATAATTTTGAAATTTTCAGGTTATGCGTATTTAGTTGGGAACGCTTAAAATTGTAAATTGCAGAAAACTGGAATACGTTTTCATGGTTTTTTGTATATATTTTTTGATTGATAGGTGCTAGGGAACAATTTTCCAATATAAAGTTGTAGAGCATACTTGAAAACTTACAAATAACGTTTGTTCGCTCACAAACGAACAATTTTTCCCTTAGGTAATGCGGTCAGCAATAAAACCAGTTCGCCATAACTGGCCAAAAGGTTCTTTTACAAAGCTTAGTTTTTTTATGGTTTTTGAGAATAGCATGTCAATGTGCGATAAATTTACCATTTATTGGTACAAACAAGTGAGAGAAAGATAAATAAGTACTTTCCAATAAAACTAAGAAAAAATTTGTAATCGAAGCAACGAAAGGGTTGCGAAATTACAGGTATAGTTCGATAATCCCTCCGTCTGCCGTTATACATGTTTTTGCACGATGAAGCAAACTTTTCAGAGAACGTTGTATTATGTCGGGAGGGACCAATTGAAAAGCATCGATGACTCGATGACACACTGACTCGATGACACGCTGACCTAATTCTTCCAGGCTCGTAACAGGCGTCGCATTGACATTATCTTTGATGGAACCCCACAGGAAGAACTCCATCGGCGTGAGGTAAGGCAACCTTGGAGGCCACTGCAATGGTCCACTTCGTCCTATCAATCGTGGTTGGAATTCTGTATAAAGGTGGTCTACTACAGCTCGAGGTTGATGTGGAGGCGCACCGTTTTGTTGGTACCAGAGGCGTCCGTAGTTGGCCATATGAATGTCTTCTAATGCACCCGCGACTTCATTCTGTATAAAAGCTAAGTAACTCTTCCCATTCAAACGGTTTGGCCAAAAACAAATGGTTCGATGACTCGATCACCGACCAGAGTCGCCCACACGTTTAACCAAAATTATTTTTGGTGGTGGTGGGGAAATCGCCATCGTTGATTCGCATCACTCCATATGTGTTTGTTTTGATGGTTAAATGGTCCGTCTCTCGCAAACGAAAATCATTGGTCACCAAGAGCAATTTAAAAAACCCGGAGTCTCGTTCACCATGTTGCTTAACCAGTTACAATAGTTAAACCTACGAACAATATCTCCTTCGTGAAGAGCTTGATGAAGTGTTGCTCGATTAAGGATGGAAGTTGTGCTCGTTAAGGATTCGCAAAATGCGGATTCTGGGCAAACCCAAATCTACGTTTGCACTCCGAATGGTTGCTTGAAGATATGACGCAAAGAACGCTGAAACTAGCTCTCCTTCATCGATGTTTTGACGACCAGCTCCTCGGTATCTTGGATTGACATCTCCATGGTTCTGGAAATCTAGAACAGCTCCAATAACGGTGTTGTGACGTGGAAATCTGTTAGGGTACCACACTACTGAAAAGTTGACATACCCTACGAACGTTTCGATGGGCTTCAGCAAAAAATAATTCTACCATTCGTTCAGCGGAATAGACAGGCATTTTTGAACTTTACAAACTTGCGAGACTCCGACTGCGCTCCATTTTTGGTTATTTTGGTTTAAATACTAAAACTAAATTAAACCTTTGTACAAATCAACTAAGAAAAAACAAGTTTAGTATATTTGAAACATGTAGGTCTAATTACACTAGCTTCAAATGTTGACAAGTTATTATCAAAAACAATTAATTTAACTAAGCTTTGTAAAAGAACCCTTTGACCTGCTATGTCGAACTTGTTTTGCTTTGCTGACGTCAATATCTAAATGAAAAATTGTTCGTTTTTGTTCAAACAAACGTTATTTGTAGCTTTTCAAGTATGCTCTACAATTTTTTCTTTAATAATTTTTCCTTGCACCTATCGGTCAAAACCATAATTTATAAAATAACGTAAAAACGTTTTCGAGATTTCTGAAATTGACAATTTAAAACTTTCCCAACTAAATACGCATACCCTGGAAATTTCAAAAATATATCTCAAATAGTTTTTGAGAAAAAAGCCTGGTCAGAGCAAATCGAACCACCCTGTATAATTGGTATCGCTAAATTTAGCTTTTGTAAAAGTTGCTTTAGCTAAATTATAAGTAAAATCGAACTCCTCCGTACCTAATGTGGAAAAAAAGCGTGTACTGTCAATACTAACTGACCCAAGTCAATCGAAATTGAAGGGCTTACGTTTGAGAGTGAGAATTCACCGTATCAGATCTTATTAAAAGGCTTGGAAATAAAACTTAAATTAGCGCGTTATTGCAACTATTACAATTTTTAAGCACAACTTGGTTAAAATATTCAATTAAATTTAAGTTACACAATTATGATTAACTAGTTCATTATTTTTCGTGAAAGCTGGGTGAAACTTGAACTAAGGGCACTCGAATAAGATAATGTATCTGGCACATTTAGCCGCAATCCTACACTGACTCAATTACTATCTAATTCGAGACTACTATATCGTTTAAAAATAAACTGACCTTTAAATTTGGTCATTGTGTTAAGAGCCTAACTTACAATTGTTAGTGTTTGGACCAATGAGCAAGATTTGTACACCAACAAGGCGGAAGATGGCGCTACACATCCTAAGGGGGCTTTCATGCTTCTATTTTACAACGACGCTGGACGCACGCTCGGTGTCACTTGTTAATGAGACGTGCCAAAGAGAGTGCGTGCGTCGCGCGTCGTTATTAAACGTAGCGCCATCTTCAGCAGAGTCGGATTATAAATCTTCCCAATTAATATGTATTTGAAGCGTAATAATTGAAAAACTAATTCAGTATTGTTCCTTGGTCCTAAAGAAAGAACTGGATTGATTGAACATGGAAAATATGACAGAAATCCGCCTGGCCATGGAAAAGGTAATTAGTTCTGACCAGCACTCATCCTACAGACTAGCGCCAGAAAGTTGTACGCATTCAAAGATGGAGATTTTAATATTGGAAGAATCACCATTTACAATATTGTATAATGCCAAAGGCTCATATTTTTATATAATCCCGTTTAATATTCTAATGATGGACAGATAAATGTAAAAAATCGATTTCTTGTTTTAATCAATTAATCGGTTCGCATTTAACCTGCAAGGTATTTTAATAAACTTTTAAAGCTACCGATATAAAATATTTATCAATTATTAGAAGCCAACCTTATCTAATAGGTGAAAAATTAATATGGGGTGGCGGAGTGGTTAGCACTTTCACCTCACAGCATGAGGAACCGGGTTTGATCCCAACTCGTGGCACTAGGTGAAAAATCGGAACCACTCCTTCTGAGTAGTGTTTGCAAGTTAGCTCTCCACTGTTTAAAGGGGTTTTCCTCCAGGTTCTTCGGTTTCCCGTTACCATAAACACTTGTAGAGGTTAACGGTAACAGTAAGTGTAGGGAGCTTTTGCCTCGCGTAGCTTGAAGGGCTTGCCACCACCCTCCTACGCATTGTAACCCAACCACCTCTTAAAAGGCCTTAAAAGTCACTCGATGACTTGGGCCTAGGGTGGTGACTTGGGTTTTTATTTTTTTTTTATTATTAATGCGTATCGATTACGTAATCAATTAAATAAAATTCTTTCAAACATTTAAAACGCATTTATATATTTTTTTTAGTTCATGTTAATTAAAGAGTACGACAAATTGATGTTCGCAAACGAAACCATTGATATATTTGCGTATTTGCTGAATTACATTTTTGTCACTCCAAAAATTAGGTACGTTTTCAGGGTTGTAATTTTTTATTCAGATGATCATTTGCTTAAAGTATAGGGCGTCTCAATTTGATCGATCCACGCATTTTTCGCAAAAACTTTATAACGTAGAAAATGTTAGCATTTATACATACAATACTATTTTTTAACTTTAAGAAAAGTCAAAGAATTTTTCTGGGTAAAGAAAATTTTATAACGTAGAAAATGTCAGAGTGTTAACATACAATGTTATTATTTTCAACGTTTCGAAAATTCAAACAATTTTTTATGGTAGGTGCCAAAAAAAACTTTCAACGAGAAAGTTGTAGCGTACACTTGAAAGTAAAGTTGTCAGAATAGTGCCCCCGAAAATTTTATCATTAGAATTTTAAAGTTTCGTCACTCATTAGTGTGTAATTTTTAATTTTAATTTCTCTTTATTCATTTATATGACCCGCTGTAGTACTTTAAAATAAATTAAATATTATTCACAAAGCTATTAGGTCCCGAAAAAAACAAATTGATTTAAGAAAAATTATTTTATTACGGAGACTTGTCCGAAAATGTTTAAAATAATTGTCAGTTCTTATTTTCTACCATTGAATAACACCTTTGATCAGGGTTGGCAAATCTTTGCCATGGATGGAAAAAACTGCGTTTTTTTCAGGTTAAATCCGGGTGACAAAAACTAGTTTTCCCGCGGTATTTTCTACCTAGATTAAACGCGGTTAAAACTGGGTGGAAAATCAAATTTTCTCCAATTTTGGTAAATGTTTTACATTTTTAAAGTTATAAAATTACTAAAAATGAAAATAGATAGAAAGTTAAACATAATATAGTCATCTTGAATTGTCAGTACGCTCAATCGAAGGGTCTCGACTCTCTTTTAAGTAACCGAGTCATATAGATAATAGGCAGTGTGGCTTTGCACGTGCTGACAAGTAGAATAGAGTAACTAAACTTATGGTGCCACCGTGACGCCAGGCATAAATCAACTAAAAATTTACACTTCATAAATTAAGAAATAGATTAAAGATAGGAAATTTTTAGTTTTAATTTTGAATACTACTTTTATATGATTCATAAACTGAATTTAAACTAAAATTGTTTTCTATTTCTTTAATCATTTACATCTTGAACAATGCAAAACTAAGATTTAAATTTTAATTAAGTCATTGAGGCTTAAATAGGCGTATTTTACACTTTTTTCCGGTTTTGTCCACTCGGCCCGGCAAAATGTAGTCTTAGCCGGGTTCTTGCCCACCCTGCCTTTGATAATAAAAACCTATTTTAATTCATATTTTTAAACACTGTTTCCACATTTTACTGTTCTTAAATTGTGCAATTTTAGGTTAAAAGTACGTTTCGGTGAAATAAATCATAACTCGAGCACCGATCTTCAAGTTCGCGACTTCAACAATACTGAAAATGCTAATACGAGTTTCCGTGTTAAAGTATCTATTTGAAACTTTGACCAGTAGAAAATACATTGAATAGTTTTAAGACGGAGAACATTTGGTTGATTGCCCAGAAATTTACAAAACAAAGAGCTTTCTATTCGAAGTTTACACCCTTAAATTCTACGTTATATATTTTTGAGAAAAATGCCTTGATCGAGCAAATTAGGACAACCTGTATATCGAATTTCGTAGAATCGTCATCGTGGGAAACAGAAACATAACGAGTGTTTATAAACTTCTAACAATGGGAGTAAGTATAATACATTATGTAATATAATTCTTTAATAAATCCTGGAATTGTTTCACGATCAATGCATCAGTCAGCGGACATGAAAGCACGGCCGAATGCACTTGCTGGATACGAAGATTTAATTGAATCTGTGCCAATCTGGTTCAGTCCTTTTTTAGTTTTCTCTTGCGTAAAAAATGACATCCGATCTTTCCTAATATTTTCCATCAATGGTTTTGCCACCGACGTAAGAATCACACGTTTCTAAAATTTATAGGTCAAATTTACCTTTTTTAATAAGTGATTCTATGGAGATAAATTCATGTATGAAAACTTAGTACAATCAAAATAAAAGTACGTCCTAAAGTAACAAAATCATGCGATCAAAGATATTTTGGAATCACCTATTAAATTAAGTTGCTTTAATCAAGATGACAAGCTAATTAAAATTATGTATATAATTAAAAGTTAAGCTACTTAAAGCCCGAACAATGCAAGAAAATAATGAATACTTCCTCATATTTAACTCTTTTTACCTATTAATTTAGAATATGTATATATTAATAAAATCATTCTAATCAGTTGATATTCAAATTGCTGTGCCGGACGCTTATCACGGAGAAAAATTATTAATGAAAAAACTATAATATTAACAATGAATAACATTGGATGAAATATTATTGTAAATTTTTTCCAAATTAGGACTGGTTTTATTCTAATCCAGGTCTTGGTTTGTAGGTTTTAATATTTCTTAGAAAATATTTTTTTAGACATGGATATTGTTATGCTTTTCATTACTATCGATTTCAAGTATCTCGATGATAAAAGAAATTCTGTTGATAAAAGGGTCCGTAGAAACACAATCGCTACACAAATATATTTTTTGTCAAAAAATTTGGATATTCGGCACCATGATTTTAAAACAAAGTAAGTGTAATTTTTAAAAATTTATATAGATAAACCATAGAAAAGTAGGTGTACAGACTATTATATTACTGGAACAGTAGGAAGGTAGACTTAACATGTGGCGATACCCTCGACCAATTAGGAAAAAACGAGAAGAGTTTTGCTATTGCATAGTCCAGAGCAAATATACCTTTTAAATATTTTTTAGATGTCGTACGACATTTTCAAGACCAAGTGGATTCGATACTAGGCGTTGTTTGGAAAATTATGGTATCTACTTATTTAGTAATTTTCTACACGGGAAATCTGCAAAGCAAGTTTTGGAATTCGGACAGAGATTTTGTCGAATCAATAGACGACTTCAAGAGACTACCAGATATTATACCAATTTCGAGAGAATATTCTTTAGCCGAATACGTAGTAAGTCATGTAACCTACTACTTATGTACAATGTAGATAATTTTCCTCAATATAAAAGGTGCCGTTAAGCGCCTAATATCACGTATTTATATTCCATTAATGAAGACGACATCATTTCCTTAAGATCGAAACGCTTTGTAAATACATTTTCATTATGGAAAGCTCCCTCAAAGTGAAGGGGTTCATTCCCTTTTTAGACCAAATAAGTAATTTTAAATTTTTTTAGGTATATTCGGAAGAAAAGTACTCAAATATCAAAGAGAGAGTGAAGAAAATGAACACTTCCGTTTCCGATCCTTTCGTCGACGAAGAGATGATGGACCTATTTTGTAATCGCAAAGGAGTGATAATGGAAGACCTGAATTCTTTCAATTATCTGCTGACGAGAAACTCCACCTTTCAAAACGTTGGGAAAAACCAAATCTACATTGGGAAGGAGAGTTTCGGCCACTCTTTTGTCGGACTGTTATTCTCTAAAAACAGTTCGTCATTTTTGGTGGAATTAATCAATGCCAGGTTGTTGATCATTATCAATCTTTGAGTTTAAAAAAATGTTTCGAAACGGCGTAGCAAGAATCAGCTTAGATAGCATTAATATGTTGAGACGATACACGGGTACCATAGTCTAGGTTTTACCGTCATGAGAGGGGAAGAGAACAACGTCACCCCTTCTGAACGAAGTTTTTTTTAATTTATATAACCAATGAGATACAGGGTCAACCTGATTAACGTTTAAAGGTATAAACATACAGGCAGACCTTGAGCTGGATACCGATACTAAACTATCCATTCTCTAAAAAGGAGAAATAATTACATTCTTAGCACAGAAATCACAATCAAAAGGAGAAATAAATACATTCTTAGCACATAAATCACAAGCAAAAGGAGAAATAAATACATTCTTAGCACAGAAATCACAAGCAAATGGAGAAATAAATACATTCTTAGCACATAAATCACAAGCAAAAGGAGAAATAAATACATTCTTAGCACAGAAATCACAAGCAAAAGGAAAAATTAGACTTCTCGGATTCAGTTAATATTACAATTTTTCTAAGACCTGGTTATTTCGGAGGGTTTGTTTAATTATTTATCTTGAATATCAATTTATGTCAGCTTTCAAAAAGATGACCTCACATCGATATATATTGCTATGAAAAGTGCAGTGATCCTAGATCTCTAAATAGGAAACACCCATAGTGAGCTTAGTTACATTAATGACAATTTGAGGAAATACTTTCCTCAAAATAAAAATTATCTTACTTTAAATAAACACATATATTGGGTTGTTTTGACTGAGCAATTAATTGAATTAAATATAATACATGAAATATAATATTAACACCACTTATGAACACTACAAAAAAAATGGTTTAAATATATACATGTAATTACGTATTTTTACAAAAACAAATTTGGTGAAAATTTATAACACATGATATTATTAAAAGTCATTATATATTACATCGATATGTAATGAACATAAAAGAATATTTCAAAAGCTAGTTACTCCCATAAGCACTGACCATATAACTGTATTTACTAACAACTGACCATATAACTTCGACTGTATTTACTAACAACTGACCATATAACTTAGACTGTATTTACTAACAACTGACCATATAACTTAGACTGTATTTACTAACAACTGACCATATAACTTAGGTAAACGGAAAAGGGGGCTTCGATTAAGTATTAAGTTATAGTTAAAATTTTTCTTCAAAAATGTACATGATTTCAAAATGCCTTTATAAGTAGGAAATAGTTAAATAGAAGCTTACGGATGAATTCAAAAGATATATCGTATTGTTGCTAATGCAAGCATAGAAAAATCTAGCCGATCACATTATAAAAAGATCCAAATACAATACTAAAATGTATGTAAAATTTTGGGTATTGATAATTTAAAGTTACTGATTTGAGGGGCATGAAGTAGTAGATTTAAAAGTCGCTGGATAACTTTGGTCTAAGGTGGTTCCTTGGGTATTATTATTATTTATAAAATTATTTACGTTTAATCATAAATCGGTCCTAAGTTCGGTGTTCCTAATTTTGCCTTGTTGTTGAAGAACCTTATTTCTTTGGTTTGATATGTAGGATAACGCAATTCTTTGAAAGTCATCAAATAGCACGCATCTCTCGTCATGAAGACAGACAACTCGAGAAATATCTTTTCAAACAAGATTCCGTGTCTTCAGACGTTACTTCATTTTCGGTGATGAGCCTTTCGACTTCATTTCACATTTATTTGATGGGAGCTACTTTATCGCTCTCCGTATTTTTTGGAGAGAAGTTCTTTTTTCGGATTTGGCTTTCCAGGAAAAGTGTTCATTAATGGAAAGACTAAATGAAAAAGACGACTTAGCCTTAAAGACGAAATAAAAAATGTTTGAATTAAAAAGTAAATTTATTTTATGAGAAGAAGTTGTAAAAATTACACTACTTTATGAGTTTACCCTTTGTTCGAATTTAAACTTACAATGTTAGCTGATGCTAAAATAACACAAATTCATGTCAACCACCTTAAACATACCGATTTGATATAAATGATGATTTTCTTGTTATGTAACAATATGCACAGTAACGGTAAAATGGCATTAAAATTAAACCATTTTTCGGTGTTCTTATTTGCTCTGACAGGCATTTTTGTGAAACAATTTTAACCAAGAATTTTTAAATTTTCAGAGTATATGTAGTAAGCAGGCAACGGTTTAAATTATGCGTTTCAGGAAATTATAAAAAGATATTAACTTGGACGAATAATAACTGGACTCGAAACCTTAGCAAAATACCCGGTTCAACAATTTTCATCGCCCTTCAGCGCTCCTACCGAGAGAATCACGAAATATTTATATCCAAATGCAAAACGTGCGTAAAAATTTCAGATGACCTGCATTCCGTCGTGTGCTCTGCGGTTTTTAATAGAAGTAAGGCTTTTGGAATTTTAATAGACTTTTAGATTATTCAGGAATAATTGTATTAGTGAAACGCGTAGAAAACATTTGCACGTTTTCGTTCATTAAGTTATATGAATTTAACATGAAATGCGCATTAAATCGTTTGCATATATTTACAAACGTTTTCCTGGCATTTGTTGCTCAGGTCCTATGAATCGTAAACTTAACAAATTAATATTCACCGAACGTCGGCAATGAAAATGATGTTTTTCCGTTTAATTTAAATAGCGAAAAATACTTAATTTAATTAAAAACATTTTTGGAGGCAAGTCACAATTGATAACTTAGGTCTGTTTAAGCTATTCCAACAAAAAATCAAACTTGGAAAATTATTAAAAATAAAATACATTTGACTCCTGACTATATTATTATAAGTTTAAATTTTAACCCATATAAGGGTATTTTTATCACCTTGTGCACGTAATACAAGCAGTTGTGATGACCCTTTTTATATTTATAACTTAATTCAAATTAAAATTAAATTTTACAGTGCCATAGACCTCTATTTGGCTTCGGTCTTCATACCAATGCCAACACAACCTACCACTGGTTAAATAAAAAACGGTTAAGTGGAATATTGATAACTTGTTGATTAAATTGATTGCGTTAAAATTCTACTTATACGTGATCGCTATGTATTGAAATACATACTTTTCTTGAGGTTTACGTTAATTATGTAATAGAAATCAACGTCACAATAACAAACTGAAATCGGAAGGTGAAAAAAAATAAAATAGTGGCCCTCATTTGGAATTATAAAATTTTCCTTAACATACACTACAATGCCAAATAATCATACACAGGGTTGCCACAAAATTTTGAGATTAAAATTCCCTATTTTCCCTGACCATTTTAAGATATTTTCCCTGACATTTTAAGGCCAAATTTTTATTTTATATTTGACTTTTATCAGAAATTAATAAATTTTAATGAACTTATATTTTAGTAAAAAGGTTATTGCTATGTTGAAAAAATTAGCCAAACTTTCAAAGAAATAAATGATAATCATTTAAAAAAATGAAAAGATAAAATTTAATTCCCTGACTTTTCCCTGCCTTTTTTCAAATTCTAAAACTTCCCTAACACATCTACTTTGGTAATGAGTCCACAAACGTGCTTTGTTATAGTCTAACGACATCGTAACGTCGCTAGCCCGGTCTTGTAAGCTGCGAATTGAACTTATTTATGCAGATAAGCTTAAACCCGTGACCATAGATTTCAAATGAAACCGCTAACCCGTCTCGGTCTAAATCTCAATTCTTTTAATATCTCAAACGAAGTATGAGCAAAATAATTTACTTAAAAAGAGAAAATTTAAAAGTGACAGTTACGTTTCGGAGTGAATATTAAGTAATTTGAAAATTGCAGATGGAAAACTTTCCATTTCAAAATAATCCCAATCTTCACAAATAATTTGCAAAGTTTAGCAGAACCTTTTTGAACTAATCTTTTAATTAAATCCAAATAAACAACACAAATTCTTGTTACTGTTTGAGCTCACACAGTTCAGGCAAATGCCTAAAAATATCTCCAAATTAAATGACAATCAGGGCCTACAAAATCCTTAAAGCGAATTTCCCAATAATTTAAATATTTATGATTTATCCAATTTGACTGCTTTTTGCCCTTTAAAAAACCTCTTTTTTAAAACCCCTCGGACACTCAAGTTCTGTCCCATCCCGAAAAGACGTCCATGGTTCATTGCGGATATTGCTTGTTATTGTTGTTGTATTTAAGTTTGTACAAAAATCTATTCTTCAGTTAACGTTTAAGTCCTCAACCGTTGAATTTTCTTCATTACTGTATTTGCTCTTTTTAGAATTTGGAAAAATTTCGTTGTAATCACCAAGTCTTATTGTTGAAATGGCAGTTGATTTAGAAATTTTATCACCATCAATGTTTACCACATATTCATTGTTAGATTCCTTAGGCGGGTTAAAGGTTTTGTCAGATTGTATAATTCCAAAATTGTCTAGAGCCTGTTATTAGAAAATTTATTTTATTTACTTAATCCTTTCTGTTTTTTCTTTTAAGGCCATATTGCGACAATTCTTTTCGTTCTCCAGTTTTGTATCTAATATTTGAAATTGAACAGCTACTAGATATTCACATTGCACTAAATTACACAAACAACTATTTTGGCGTATATTAACTAAGAGTTTCTCTTCGGCTAAAGCATTTCTAACCGCATAAACTGGCATTTTGGCAAAATAGCTGATGTATTAATTATGAACAAATAAAGAAGTCAAACACTGAATATAATTAAAGGGCTTATCAGAGAATATTAGTCAAGAACTGGCTTATTATTTCATGCATAAATTTGTGTATTTTGGTGCCTTGGGTATTAGCATAGCTGATTATTATTATCATTATCTTTTTTCATGCAAATTTGGTTTAAAAACAATACACAAAGGTGACCTTGAACTTTTTAAAAAATGAAGTATTTTATCAAACAGTGTTTGCTTTTTAAAAATTTGTGATTTGCAGTAATAAAAAATAATAACTTTTTTTTAAGAAAATAATTATTTTTTTAAATACTTGAAACATTTTTATAAATTGTCACCAAAGTAGGTAGTTAAAAAAGGACTCCACCTCGACAGGAATTGGAGCATCTTCATTGAAATTTGGCATTTTATTGATGTTATGATTCAATGCATCGCTTCCCTGAAGAAAACTCAATATTAAATTCTACTTCAAAGTTTGCGGTCTGCTCTCAAGGGGGTAGTCACTTGTAAAATATTGTATGAAACTACATATTTATTTTAAAAAAATATATAGTTTTGAGTGTTTTAATATATTGTTTTCACTATATTTCCAGATATTGTTGAAAGTGAAACCTTGTTTGGTTTAGGAACAACAATTACCCTCAAATCGGTTTTCAACGAAGACTCAAAGCATTCTTCCATTGGCACAATTTTTCCATTGCTTTGATTAGAGGTTTCTCCATTTATTTGTTGAAAGAACTGAACACAAAAGTTTCGGTCATGTGAAAGCTCCAAGACCTTTTTATTGATTCCAAAACAAGACATGTCATGTCTAAAAAGAAAATAATAAAATAATCAGACTACCTTAATTCTACATGAGTGACACGATCAAAAGAAAATCACCCTGTAGGCTTGTACAATTAAAAATTGTAAAACAACAATTTTGTCACAGAGTAACATAGAGTAACATCATAGGAAGAAATAACCTCTACCCCTAAGTGAAACACGCGAGTGTACCAACACTTAAATTCGGTGATAATCGTTATAGTATCTGTGTTAGGACTAGCTTTCAGTAAAAAAATTTCATGTCGTCAAGTATAATTGTCATACTTATAGATATTATATACTTTATAAGTGACATCCTTATTAAATAATATCAAATAATTATGCTAATACCCAGGATATTAACTGGTGACAAAAATATTACTAAATTATCTTCTATTCTATTTCTGGATATAATCACTTGCATTGGTAATCGGAACATTTTGAGCTCTATCAGATATTTAAAATATATAAATTAGGTTTTCACATTTAAAACAGCTAATTAGTTACTTAGTGAAAACATAACAAGGATTTCGTGTTCCATTTTGAAATATGCATGGAAAAAATGCTGAGAGGCGAGTGGATTTGGGAAAGGTGTTAATGATATAACCTTGCCTTTCATATTTTCTTCAATCCAATCTTTCAAGGAAAAAAATTCAGATTTCAATGTTATTTGAACTCTAAAGTAATCGTTATAAATTGAAATTAAAAATTTAAAATAGAGAAATTAGTTTTAAGTTAGTCACACCCAAAGTAACATAACCACAATAAGTATGACAATTAGTTTCATTACGTTATCTGGACAATGATTATCAGAGTAATCAAGCTAAGTTCAGCACAAACCCCTAAAGTGTTTAAAATGAGGCTTGGAATAATAATACTTTGTTTTTCCAGAAAACGTGTCCAGTGTTAAATACAATTAGCTTGAAATCATAGGCAGTCTCATTCTTACGGTTACGTTGTTACTTAGGGTCACACTAAATTTAAAAATTATTAAAACTTGCTGTTTTAAAAATTTCGTTAATGCCCATGACCCTTAAAAATTAACAGTTCTTCATGAACGGGTAATATAAGAAATACAAATTTGAATAGAAATTTAAGTCTAGAAAAATCAGTATTAAGTTTAAAATACCCCACCTCCCTTTAGGATGTTTATAAGCTTTGTCTTCCAAAAATGCTTTATTAGAGCGAATGGTGCCTTTACCCCTCACAAACCCCAATGTCTATCTCCAGACTCCCAATCAACTAAAAATAAAATCTCCACTATTATAGGGAATCAAATTGACGGATTTTAAAAAATCGGCTTTAAGAAGACAAGATTATCAGTTTCCTAATTTGTAATAGTAAAAGCAGCGACTTTAATACAACACAGTGCGACACCTCGCATGGAGCATTGTATTTGACAGTAGATACTTCAATATTAACAATTTTGAGATTGAAATTAACTTAATTATATGAGAAAATCAAATTCACCTTGGTCAAACAGCCATATTTACACGTATTTGTTCCCTTACCTTTAGTGCTATTCAGTGGTGTTGATAACGTTTTGTAGCTGGGGGCAACTTACTCTTAAGTCGCCCCTGACAATATATTTGGATAGGTCCCTATTAATTGAACTTAAGTCATTAAGTATAGTGCGACACATATTGCTTGCAACAGCCTTTTAAACATTTGAACTCATTTAAAAAGGACAAACCCTAAGTGTCATTAATTGCTTTAGAGACCTGCAGAACAGACTTTCCATCGGAGACCTGGAGACGAGACCTACCGACGTAGACCTAGTGGCCAGACCTTCCGACGGAGATCGGAAGTTACATATCAAGTAGTAAGTTATAACTTATGAAAATAATTTTACCTTTTAAACAAAAATTCGAAATTTTAAACGAATCAAACGACTTCACAATGGTAGGCTTTCCAATCGCAGTGCGAGCCACGCACCCTAATCCCCTCGAATAACGTATAGTTTGGTTTGGTTTAAGTCTTATTTACCGCGCCCTAAAGAAATTTCTAGAATTTGTTTACAGTTTACACAAAAGATGCAGAGCCCCAAGCCCACCTGATGACATCGAAAGTTCGAAACAACCACACGTGATGACATCAAAATTTCGAAACCACAAATTAGCAATCACTGTAGCTGACGCTTTCTTAGGACACGGCCAACTTTAATCTTTAGCACAAGTTACAATAACACCTTGAACCTTGAACCCTTAAACGTGTTTCAAAGTCATTTTTTGTAAAAAAAATTGGCTGAGACAGACAGCGCACCAACAAGACCACGAGCCCCCCATACTCCTACTGGCATCACGGTGGCGCGTTTGCTAGAGAAGGTGAAAATAAAATTTGTGTCTCTTCTCGAACGTCAGTGAGGGGGTGGGGGTGGAATTGAATAAGACGTACGACGGTCAGAATACACACAATCCTCCGAATGTGTTAAGTTTATTTGAGCTATTCACAGCAACCTGCAGCGCCGTTATCACAACCAAAATATATCCACGGTCACACATATTTACAAATTTACACTTATTTGTTATTTCTAGTCATACTTTGAAAGAATCGAAGATTCCTTCGATCAGTGTAACTCTTATTTTTTACTTCTGATAACACTTATTTGTTACTACTAGTCAGCCGTTGAGTGTCACACTTATTTCTTCTGGTTATACGACAAAGACTAGTTCGATTAGTTTCATACTTATTTGTTACTTCTTATCACACTTCTTTGTTACTTCGGATCACACTTATTTGTTACTTCTGATCACACTTATTTGTTACGTTGAGTGTCACACTTATTACTTCTGGTCATACGCCGAAGACTAGGTAGATCAGTGTCATACTTAATTGTTTCTTCTGGTCATTCGTTGAAAGCGCGGCCCACTCTGAACGGCCTTGAAAAACGCCAGAGGGAAACAGGCGCGTAGACCTTTATAAACACGCGGATTTACAATGTTGGAAATTGCGGGGGTCCGTATACGCTGCCCAAAAAACCTTACTTAGAATTAAATTTAAGGAATGTTTTTACAATTCTAGGTTATATGTAAACCACAGCTATTCAAAAATATAACTTTCATGAAAATCGGACTTAAATATGTAGATTTTTAGGCGGAAATATAAAACCACGAAAATTGGGGTCCCGTAAATTACCCTGAAAACTATACTTAAATTTAATATTTACTGATATGACCGAAGTTGTAGGTCCGCTGAATCCTAACCTATCCAATAATATTTTTTTTAACGTTATCGGACTTAATTTTAAACAAAATATCTACCACATAAAGGAAATCACCGAAAATAGTAAATTGGGCAAATTCCCTACTTCTTGGACTCCGATTTGAAAACTTTATGAAAGGCTATCAATGGTAATATATGTACTTTTGAACGAGATATCATGGACTCTTCTAGTTATAACCGTTGAAGAGGTATGCGTGACACGGCGCCATCGGCGGCATCGGCGGCAACGGCTACACTGTACGTGAGACTAATACACACAAATCCTTAGGATTGTGTGTAAAAACGCGTCAGAAACAAGATGTGCAAATTTTTTCCAATCTATCATTTATCTCTCAAAATCATTTAGATGGCGCCAATATCACTACCGCGATCAATTTTTTTTTCCAAAACCCCGCAATGTTTAAATCTCAATTGAAAATCAAAGATGAGTAACTTTGCTTGATCAATTTTATTCCTCTCTTTTTTTTAATATAACGCCATTATCACTATTCCGATTAATTTCCTATCAATAAAAATCCATGGAATCGCAACCAATCAATTTGTATAGAAGGTTTTGGTTAAAAAATTGTATCAAAATTAATAGAATTATAAGGTCTATTTCTGAAATCGATCAAAAAAGTATCAGATTCAAAAAAGATATGATGGTGCCCATCTTTGCTCACGGGGACCCGCTGGACGGCGGTTTTGGGGGAGAACATTTGTGATTTTGTGGCGGGAATAAGAGGCACGCCTCGAGCTTTTGACGTCACAAATTCCAGAGAGATAATAATCAAGATTCCGTCTGAATCCCCGCGAACGGAAAATCCCTGTAACTTTGGGCGCGAAGCAAGACGTGCAGAAAAGCCAAGCCATGAGATGACGATGCGTTTGGTAAAGTTAAAAAAGTCAGTGATATTATTTGACAAAAATTTGAAAAATATTCTAGAGATATTATTTTGGCTTATGTGAAAATGAGAACTCTAATACGAATGAAATATTTAATTGTTGTTAATAAAGGAAATGATGCTCAACGCCGGCTGGACAAGAAAATGTTAAAATTTAAAAGGTAAGTGAAATGTAAACGATTGTTTAGAGGTGAAAAGGATCTCATCTAAAAAATTGTTACAAGTATTAAAGTGACTTGCACTTTTCATCTATTTGAAAATAAAAAAAGTTCAAATTTATAATTGAAATAAATGATTATTTCTAAATTAATTATAATGCATATGTATTAAAATATATTACTATATATTTATATATTTAACTCAATCTATACCTATCAAGGTTCGTAGAAATGCTTACCGCATTTATATAGATGTTTCAAAAAATAAGGCGTTAGACAGACAAACGTAAATATCATATGAGCCCTACCACTTTATTAGATCGGCAGTGGAATCGAGAACTTGTGACATAGTAAGCTCCTGCGCGCGTTGAGTTTTTTATCTCTTGGTCGAAATAAGAGAGGAGATCGCCGCGATACACTGGATGCACCCCCATTGGTTCTGCACTAACAAGGAGAGTACCCGAGGTGTTTATTGCCGATTTTGCTCAAAGTCGGGCGTAATGCAGACCTATATGAGATATGAAATTTCCAAAAGGAGACGTTGCACTACCCATTCGATTTGCCATGGCAACCGAAAACGTCTTTGATCACTTAAAACAAAAATTAGATTTTTTCCTTATTTTACCCTAAAATTGTTACAAATTTACCTCAAAATTGTTCCAATTATCCCAAAAATGATGAAATTTACCTAAATTTAATAAATAACGAACTCACTGTAGGGATGATAAATGTAGCGTCCCTTAGGATTTGAGATGAACCTGTAGCCATGTCGATACGCAAGTAACGCAACACTATTAGCCTAACTGTCTAACTCTACTCCGTAGTTCGTGCGCCAGCGCCGCCAGACTGACTATATTATGCGCAGCCAACAGCAAAGACTAACTGACAGGGCTGCCAGACCTCAGACTGCTGAATGAAGGGCTAGACATGGCTACAAGAGTAAGTTATTAAAATTATATTGTAGTGATTTCTTTAAATTTGGTAGTTCTTTAAAAATAAAGATAAAATCGTAAACGTTTTAATTTCTAAAGTATAACCATTGATTGGGACGATTATGCATTCCCAACTAAGCTGTCATCCATAAAAATCCATTTAAATTATGGAGACGTTTTATGGATGACGTATTATTAATTAAAAACAAACAGCTAGAGGAAAATGAATTATTAAAAATAGTAAATAAAATTCATAAAAATATACAATTTACATTTGAAAATGAAAATAAAAAAAGTTTACCATTTTTAGACCTCCGGTTGAACATGATAATAAAACTATAAATTGTACTTTATATCAAAAAGATACCCACTCTAAAATTTTTTTGAATTTTAAATCATCCCATCAAAAAAATATAAAAGTAGGAATTGTAAAGTCTTTTAAAAATAAGATTGAATGTTTATCAGATGATCCGCGAGGAGATAAAGATATATTTGAAAAACAATTTATAAATAGCGGTTACCCAAAACAATTAGTTGCGCAGATATTTAATGAAAACCTAGTTAAAAATAATATAAAAAAATAAAAACCTAAAAATATTTTACTTTACCTTACTTATATGGAATTTCAGAAAAATCTGCTAAGCAACTAAAAAAACATAATATCACTCTTATAAATAAAACGTCAAATACTTTAAAATCTAAATTAATTAAAAATAAACCTAAAGTAAGCGATCAAAATCAAACAGGAGTGGTATATGAAATTAAATGCAAATGCAATAAAAAAACATATAGTACAAACAAAGAGACAGCTAAAAAAAGACAAAACGAACACAAAAAATGTGTAGAGAAAAAAGATGAAAGCAATGGGCTTGCTATGCACATAAAAAAAGAGAATAGACATGAAATAGATTGGGGATCTACAAAAATTGTATGCCAAGAAGAAAAATGGTTTAAACGATGTTTTAAAGAGGCGGTGTATATTAACGATAGGGGTGAATTAAATTTAGATAAAAGGAATATAAATTTAAAAGGGTGGGGGGGAAATAAAATTAAAAAACTGAAAAATAAACCAGAATATGGGGTAATGCTGTTTAATGTAAAACGGTTGTAGAAATATGTTTTTTAGACATTTTTAATTTTTAATAGTTTAATTGTATAATTTTTTATGTTTAAATTTGTATAATGTTCATTAGTAACGAGTTAACGGCTGACAAAGGACCTCGGTCCGAAAGCTCCAAGAAAATAAATACACATTTTTAACCATCATATTTGATAGAAGCGCATTTTTAGTTATTGTGTGCAGATTAACTTGACGAAGTTAATCGATGATAACTTGACGGACCATGAATGTTTGAAAGTCAGTGGCTAGCCACAAGGAGAAAACTTAATAAGGCGGAGACTGAGATATAATTAAAATTGCATCTTTATTTAGTTAGCTAAACAAGATCCAAAACGGAACTGAATATTTACACTTAAACATTTATATTTATATACAGTATTAAAAAAACCACCTTTTGAATTAAAGCGTACA
This sequence comes from Leiobunum rupestre, assembly GCF_980474605.1. NCBI lineage: Eukaryota > Metazoa > Arthropoda > Arachnida > Opiliones > Sclerosomatidae > Leiobunum > Leiobunum rupestre. Next base: position 52,508,805 of record NC_143386.1, read on the forward strand.
TTGTACATCGTCATAAAAAACAACCGTAAAAAAACTAGAATCTCGAACATTATCCCCCCCTTGACTTCGCTAGTCTATAGGTAGAGGACACAACTTCATTATGGATCTTTTGTATGTTTTGTTGCCGATTTTTACCGTAGCCACTCTGACAACTCCATCTGGACCGGGATGCGTTTCGACAATTTTAGCGAGACTCCAGCGGGTAGGCGGTAATTGTTCATCCTTCAGGAGTACTACATCGTTAATTTTTAGTTCGGGTTGTGGTATTGTCCACTTGGGGCGTTGCTGTAGCCTTGCAAGATATTCTCTCGATCATCTTTTCCAGAAGTGTTGCGAAAGCTGTTGAAGTCGTTGCCACTGCTATAGGCGGTTGGAGTTGATCGTTGACAAGTCTGGCTCTGGAACTGCGGTGAGTGGTTCCCCAATTAAAAAGTGACCTGGAGTAAGTACCGCTAGATCATCAGGGCTTCCAGGCAACTTACATAACGGTCGTGAATTTAGGCAAGCTTCAACTTGCGTCAATAGAGTTGTAAGTTCTTCAAAAGTTAGCAACGCCTTGGCTATGACACGACGAAGGTGACTTTTCGTGGACTTCACGCCAGCCTCCCAGAGGCCTCCCAAGTGAGGGGACGCAGGCGGATTGAAATGCCAGGTGGTACCATTATTGACTAAAAATCGGAATGTGATGGTGAGTGGGATTGGTCTAGTAATCGGTTAAGCTCTTTGTCTGCACCAATAAAATTGGTACCACAGTCTGAGTACAAGTCAACGCATTTTCCTCGTCTGGATGTGAAGCGTCTGAAAGCTGTAATGAATGCTTGCGAGGTGAGATCGCTCACCAGTTCTAAGTGAATAGCCTTTGTCACCATACATATGAAGACTGCAATATAGCCCTTGGTGGTGCGTTGACGACCTCGTAATCTTGATTCCTGGATCATAATTGGACCTGCGAAGTCAATTCCAGATTTCAGAAAGGGATGGGCTGGTTTCAGTCGAACGGAAGGTAGATTCCCCATTATTTGCTGTGTTGCACTAGCCCTTTCACGATAGCAGGTGCAGCATCTATGAACAACTTGACGTGCCAGATTTCGAAGACCCAATATCCAGAATTCCTGCTGAATGGTCGTGACAAGAAGTAGGACACCCGCATGAAGTTTATCCAAGTGTGCTTGTTGTACGATCTGCTTACTGATTATACTGGTGTTTGCTAGGACAATGGGATACTTCTGGTTGTATGGAACATCTGCTGGACTGATTCGACCTCCAACTCTTATTGTACCGTGGGCGTCCAGGAATGGATATAGTGAGCGTAAACGGGATTTGGGTGAAACTGACCCTTGTTTGCTCAAACTCTTCAATTCTTCACCAAATGACATCGACTGCGTGATACGGACCAATTTGACGACAGCGCCTTGCAGCTCTGAAGGCGTTAAGCATCCAACTTTTATTTGCTTCATATCTCCATGGCATCTTCGCTTTACCTGGCAGTTTTCGTAAAATCTGATACAGAGAGCTGTGATTCTTTTCAATTTAGTCCACGACGAGAACCGTGTGAGTAGTTCAAACTCGGTTGCTGCTTGTACATGTAGTACGCAAATCTTTCTTTCTTCCAAGGTTGTGTCTTTTACCAAGTTAGTTGGCCAATTTGACTCGTCCTCTTTAAGCCATCGCGGACCTGTCCACCGAAGTGGGTGGTTTGCTAATTCTGATGCCGGCACTCCCCTCGTAGCGCAATCAGCTGGGTTGTCGTTGCTAGCCACGTGTCGCCAGTGATTAGATGGTAGTTGTTCTTGAATCTTCGCTACTCTATTGGCGACAAATGTAGTCCAACGTGTTGAAGACGATGCTATCCAGCTCAAGGTGATCGTGGAATCTGACCATGCATACGTCGAAATGTTCTCAAATGGTAGGGCTTCTTTGATTTTTACGAAGATTTCAGAAAGTAAATGGGCGCTACAAAGCTCCAACCTCGGAAGAGAGACCTGCTTGATTGGTGCCACCTTAGTTTTTGCCAGGATCAGGTGAACGGACGTACGATCTCCACAGGTGACTCGGAAATAGCCGGCCCCTGCATATGCTGTCTGTGAAGCATCACAAAATAAGTGTAGCTTGTTATTACTTGCCTCTGGTGTAAAATTGATCCATCGGCTAACTTTGATTGTTTGAAGCAGCGGGAGTTCATCTCTGTACTTAGACCAGCTTCGTTGTATGTCTTCAGGGAGCGGTTCGTCCCACGTTAGCTTGCGAAACCAAAGTTGCTGAAACATTACCTTGGCGGTAATAATTGTTGGAGCTAACCAGCCTAATGGATCGAAGATACGAGCCACATCTGACAACAGGTTTCTTTTAGTGACAAGCTCTTTCGCTGAAGGCAACATGACTGAAAAGCAGAATTCATCTGTTGCTGGGTTCCACAAAAGTCCAAGTGCTTTGACTACGCCTTCGTTGTTGATTTCCAACGGCAATTGGTATTCCCGATCGGCTTCCGACGCTACTATTTGATGACCACTTTCTGAGTTGCAAACCTCCAACGTTCAGTGACTGGATGAGTTGTCGTTGAATTTCGAGCTCAGTATCTTCATCAGGCGCCCCGGACATACAGTCATCCATGTAAAAGTCATCTCTGATAATTGGTGCTGCCAGCAGGAATCTGTGACTCTTATCATAGCTACTTAGCTGCAATACCTTAGTCGCCAGGTATGGGGCAGGAGACATACCATATGTTAACGTCGTTAAATAGTACTCCTTAACGGGTTCCTTTGAATTTTCCCGCCATAGTATCCTTTGGAATTCGTGATGTACAGGCTTGACTAGGATTTGGCGGTACATCTTTGCTATATCAGCTGAGAAACCAACTTAATGGATCCGGAACCGTAGAAGAATTGAGATCAAGTCCTTCTGAATTACTGGTCCTACAAGCAACCGTTGATTCAAAGAAACTCCAGTTGAAGACTTCAGAGAACCATCAAATACAACCCGAAGCTTCGTTGTGGAGCTTGACTCTTTTTCAATTCCGTGATGTGGTAGATAGCAGCGATCATTGTCAGGCTTTTGAAGTTGCATCATTGGAATTTCCTTCATGTGTCCCATCTGTCTATATTCGTTCATAAATTCATGATACCTTTTTTTTAGAGTTGGGCGACTTTCTAGTTTCCGTTCGACTTGCAGTAGTCTCTGCATTGCTGCATTCTTAGTGTTGCCAAGGGCTGGTGCATCCTTCTTCACCGGAACTTCAACAACGAATCTACCTTCTAATTTCCGCTGGTGTGTCTTTGCGAAATGCGATTCTACTTGATTATCTTCGTCGGTGTATCTGTTCGCAGTTGTTATGGTTTCCAATTCCCAAAATTCCTTGAGTGTGCTGTCCAAATCAATAAATCCATGATTACTATTAATTTCAAAGGAAGTACTTGCTTTTGATGATGTCGTTATTCTTCCAGACAGTAGCCAGCCCAGTCTAGAATTTTGGCATAAGGGTGCACCTTCCGGGCCTTTGATTAGACCGTCAACCAGGATCTCCGCCATGATGTCTGCTCACAAAATGATATCCATTTCACCAGGTTGATGGAAGGTGGGATCTGCTAGAACTAAAGTCTTAAGATGACTCCAGTCATCCATTTTTATGGGTTGCATTGGTAACATCTTCGTCACTTGTTGAAGAATTAACGTAGATACTTCAAATGAAAATTTTCCGGTATAGGATGCGATATGAAGACGTACAAAACCTGTCGTGGTTCCAGCACTACAACCTGACAATCCACTAACTGAAATTCGAGCATGCTTCCTCTTCAGTCCAAGTCGCTCCATACAGGGCCCAGATATAAAACTTGCTTGTGACCCTCCGTCAATCAATGCTCGGCATAGCTGATGAGATCCGCTTACGTCAGCAACTTTGACCAATGCTGTTGAGAGTAGCACTTGGTCACTGCAATGACTGTGATTGATATGCCCACTGATCGTTTTGGAACAGGTTGCGCTAAATGAACTCTTAGGATTGCTTGACGTCGGATTTCCTAATTGAATACTTGGCTCTTCTTTCGGCGTTTGCGCTGTACGATGAAGCAATGCGTGATGTCGTCCCTTGCATTGTTTACATGAAGACGACCGACAATCGCTTGACGAATGCCCCTCTCTAAGGCAGTTGAAGCACAGGGACCTTTGTCGAACCATGGACGAACGCTCATGGACTGGCATTTTAATAAACTTCTGACAGCCATATACTACATGTGCTTCATTGCAGAATGGGCAACTGGATGATGCCGAATTACTTGTATGATATCCGATGATGGGTTGCTTTTGTGGAAATAGGTTAGACCTGGTATTGGATCTTGACTGCTGTAAGTTTCCTTTTCCAGTTGAGATGGTTTCAAGAGCTCGGCAACGCTTCTCAATAAATGTAGTTAACATCTTGAAGGTAGGAAGGTCATCTGTAGACGGATCCAACTCCCATTGACGTCGAGAGTCTGAATCGAGCTTGCTCGTAACGATGTATACTAATAACGTGTCCCAATACTCTGTTTTTTGACCAAGCACCTGCAAGGACCGGATGACTTCCACAGTGGTTTCGAGCAGCTTACGAAGATCTGAAGTCGACTCGTGTTGTAGCCTCTTCTGTCCAAACAGAGTATCCAAATGTGATTGAATGATATAGCGGTTGTTGTCGTAGCGACTCTTCAGGACTGCCCAAGCTTCTTCATAATTAGCATCGGTTACGGAAAATGAGCGAATCAAGGAAGCTGATTCCCCCCTCAGAGATGTTTTCAAGTACTGCAGTCGTTGTGCATTTGTCAGCGATGGATTTTTGTGTATCGCAGCATCGAAGAGATCTCGAAAGGACATACATTCTTGATAATTTCCCGTAAAAAATGGCAAATCTAATGGCGGTAACTTGACATTTACATTTTGTTGAGTGGCTAAATGCTGGACAGAAGAGGTAGTTTGCATGAATTTTTCAAGAATATGTTTTATATCTGAATAGAGTTGATAATAAATTGTTTCGAAATCCAAACGTTCAGGTTCCTGCCGTTTGACCTCGACTTCATCTTTACATAAAGCTTCAATTCCTTGTTGTACTGATTGAAACTGGTTCCATTGATCTTCCAAATTCTTGAGGCGTGCTTCTAGTTGAAACTTCGATGTTGTAAATTGCGTGAGCGACTTTTGAATCCTTGTAACAGCTCCCTTTATGGTACCTCGCTTCCTCACTAAGACATCCATTTGTGAAAATATCCGGCTCGACGGACCAAAATGTGTGCAGATTAACTTGACGAAGTTAGTCGATGATAACTCGACGGACCATGAATGTTTGCAGATTAACTTGACGAAGTTAGTCGATGATAACTCGACGGACCATGAATGTTTGCAGATTAACTTGACGAAGTTAATCGATGATAACTCGACGAACCATGAATGTTTGATAGTCAGTGGCTAGCCACAAGGAGATAACTTAATAAGGCGGAGACTGAGATATAATTAAAATTGCATCTTTATTTAGTTAGCTGAACAAGATTCAAAACGGAACTGAATATTTACACTTAAACATTTATATTTATATACAGTATTAAAAAAACCACCTTTTGAATTAAAGCGTACATGGTACATCGTCATAAAAAACAACCATAAAAAAACTAGAATCTTGAACAGTTATTCAACCTTTAACTGGAACTGGTCATTTTTAAAATACAAAACTAGAACTTCTCATACGTTAATTCCATAGGGGTGGTGCTTTCACAATCAAAACGTCGGTATCACTATTTTCATTAAATATTTGCGTACTTCTAAATATTCTGATTTATCTTCAATTAAGTTAACAAATTGAAAGCCAAACATTTTTTCAGCTAACTTCTAAGAATTGGTGTTATGAATTTAGCATATTTAAAAGAAAACTAAAAAAATTATTTTGAAAGATTAAAATATTAATTTATACTTCTAATGCCAATTTAAATATAAAACTTACCTAAAATTGTTAAAGTAAAACTTTCTGGTCATAAAATATAAGTTCAAATTTTGGTTTATAAGATTGCATGTATGATTTGATCATATTTGATAGATTGGCATTTTTAATTATGAAATTTCTCATATTTGATGAATCAATTATCAGACTTAATCACCATGAAGAGCATTATACACTTTGTGGGAATATAATCTTCCCAATTCAATGGTTTTACTTTGGAAAATAAAACGTTTACGATTTTATTTCACAAGCAATAATATATTTTTTATAGAACTACCAAATTAAAGAAATAACTACTATATCATTTTTTAAACTAACTCTGTCAAATTGCTGGTATAATGGTATCAGTGAAAAATTCAGACAGATAAAGACGGATAAAGAACACAGCTGCAGACGAAACAGCAGACAACGATAATTTTGTCTCACTATTTTGATTTGCCAGCCGTCACGTGCCTTAAAACGCCAATATTATTGGTCAGCAATCTTGGATAACGTTCGTCGATTTAGCTGCTCGTATTACCCCGCTTCCCGCGTATCGTTAATTACGACGTAGCAGTGCGCTGACAATAAGTAAAAGAAAGTTGATAATGTCGGACAGTGATTAGGATACTCAATGAAACTTGATTTAAATGTTTTTATTGATAGATTAAAAATTAACCAAACAAAATGCAAAATAACAGATAAATAAAAAATGGGAATTCTTACACAAATCGGGCGTATCCTCTGGATACCTGGCAGCCATGGCGGGTAATTACACTTAAAAATTGGGGCGGTAGAATATAGTAAAGAGAAACTTGCGTTAGGCGCCTAAATTTATGGAGATTTAATACAATTTATTGGGGAAGTAACTCAAAACTATACTGGCGTGGCAGAGATGAAAATCGTTTAAGATACAGTTATGGGGTCGGGGTTCGGTTTTTATACTGTTCGGAATAAAGGGGTATTGTTCGGAACTCCCGACTCTGGGTTTTTCTCGTTCTCGGACAGGAAATTAGCAAAACATTCTAACTTGGTATTGGAGGAATCATAATGGAGTATCGATTTAATATGATTTTAGGGGCTCTAGACTCAATATTTAAATTGTCGGGGATTGACGTGTATGCTTAAACGTAGTTTTCCGTCTCAGGGAATAGTGAGGGGGGATGTTGTCTTCTTTCCGTTGGTTTTTTTCTTGGTGGGGGAGGAGTCGGGTGTCGGAAGTGTATGCTTGGTAATGGATTTTAGTTGCGGTTATACTTTCTCTGGGGTTTGGAAGGCGGCGCTACTTTCACACTGTAAGGCAGGGGTTAGGTCGGCCTTCACATAGTTTGCGTGGAAAAGGGGGGGGGGATTTCGGATGCTCATTTTTGATTAAAACTGTCGCCTCATGGTGCAATCTGACATTTTGGAGACATTTTCTTTTTTTCCGGGCGCTGGATTGTCTATCTGGAGGAAGGTAACACTAAGGTCGGACAATGAATGGATTCGCGAAATTACGGATTTAAATAAACTTTTAAGATTTTTCATTTAATTTTAATATTTAGAATTTTAAAATTATATCCATCTTCTGGGATTTTTCTTTGGCTTTTCTAACTATACCACGCATGACATACCAAGTATCGTAGGGGTTAATATAAGTGTATTAAAGGATTTTAATTAATTGAGGATTTTGGATTTGATTTGATGTATAGGAGATACATAAAACGAAAACAATCTTATTTTTACCTTAACACTCCTAAATGGGATACACAAAACGAAAAACACAAACTTAACATTAATAAACGAAACCAACAATATTTATGACTACGATTTTATATGTTTCTTTTAACTAAGGGTTTTAAATGGTTTATATATTTATATAGGCTTGGTTTTCGACTAGTTTTTAATTTTTATTTTTATTATAGGTTTAATTATTTATTTACTAATGTGGCTATGATAAATCGATTTTCGTCATTTTTACTTCTCGCCATATGGCGCCACAGTGGTAACACTCGTTATAAAACGACAGCTTAGGGCTTGGTGCAGAGACGTTTTGCGATTCCTGTTAATTTTAACAGGATCGCTATTTTTCGATTCGGATTTAGCAAGCTGTTTATTTTGCAATCCTCGCAATCGCAATCGCGGTGCAGAGACGTTTTAGCGATTCCTGTTAATCGGCGACGTTGTTATTTTGTCGAAATTTTATCCGCAGGTCACGGACAAATGGGAGAGCTGGATTTTTGACGCGAAAAGCTATCATGTTTCTTACCTATTTGGCGCAATTTGTGAAAGAACGCGTTTTTTGGCCTCGCTTTTAAGATTATTAACTGTCTCATATATTGTTATATTTTATTATTTTGAGTTATTTTCATTAATTTTTGACAACTTTATAGGTTAATCGTTTATTTTTATAGTATAGTTTTAAAGTACATAGTATTTATTAGCTTTATTTGTTGTTACAACACCGCAATGGGCAAACCTAAAAGTGGTGAAGAGCGCCAAGCAAAATATTCCCAAAGAGAGAGGCCCTGTTCAGTGGTTTGGATGCCAGAGAGGAATTGATCACTAGAAAAATGGGCATTGGTAAAATGTATCGGACCAGCGCAGATGTTGATGCTGCCTGGGCTGAAGTAACTGAAATGGTGACATCCGTTAGTAAGGGAACGAAAAGAACTGGTCAGCAGGTGAGGAAAAAGTGGATTGATTTGAAAAGCCGTGTCAAAAAGAACACACAAGCCCTGGAAAGAGAAAAGAAAACAACGGGTGGGAGAAAATCCGAAATTCCAGAATTAACAGATTTGGAATTAAGGGTTGCCCGTTTAATTGGAGAGACTGCGTTATATGGAATTTCTGGTGGATCAGGCGGGGTTGACTCATTCCAGATAGCGCAGCAGGTTAGTGTTTGAAGATGAGAAGTCAACGAAAATATTGTTTTAAAGCTATATTTTAGTGTAAAAATAGGCCAATTACTATATCAACATTTCCCATGGGCAAAAAATAATTCTTCGAGATTTAAAAGTCCACAACCAGGTCCAAGTGGGGTAAAGTTAGTGGGTACCCCAAATGCTGGCCAGTTTAGCGTGAGTCCCCGAGTTGTTTAACCCACTGAAGCCGTTCTTGACTTAACTCTGAAGAGAAAGGGTAAATAAGTCAGAGCTAATCTGCTAATGTCATACCTAGTTACCTGCAGTTATAATTCAAAACATTATTTAGCTTCACATTTTGACAAGCAACTTCTAAAAAAAGCCTGCTTTCAGGAATCATAATATTTTTCCGAAAGTAATTAATCAAATAGTTTCTAAAGATATAATATAGTGTTATAACATTTACAAGCTTATAATGTATTACTATTATTAGGTGAGAATCCTTTACCTCTGAAGCTTAGCCCGCAGGTATGGCTTGATGAGGTTTGTTCTCCAACTTTTTCAGCCAGCGGCGATCATAGGCCTACCCAAAAATATATAAGAAAGCATAAACGTAACATAAAAAATAAGAAATTTCCTGATGAAGTACCTCCGATGGTGGCTGAGCAAAGCGACAACTTTGACCAGGCAGCCCAATCAGTTGTAGAAAACCAAGGAAAATTAAACAACATATTGCAATCAATGTTAGAGCAAATGCAAGCGGATCATTTGCAAAGGGCAAGTCTAGCTCAGGTATTCTCAGATCAATTCTCAAATATGAATGGCATTTTGTTATCTATGCACAATTTGATGACCAAACACCCAGATGAAAGGCTAACCATCCCCAAAACACCCCAAAACTATTGAAAATCAATTTTAGCCTTTACTTTTTAAGAATCAGTTTTTAAAATAATTTTAATTTTTTATTTATCCCATTGATAGTTTTATAATTTATATTTAGCGCATTTTCAAACGTTTACTAAAATGATAATTGATTTAAAATGTTAATTTTTCTTTGTTTCGCCTAAACACATTGATTAAAAGGATAAAACTAGGTTAGAAACGATTTTTACAGTTACTCTTTGGTAGTGTGGTTTCTTATAAATCGAAAGCACTTACAAACGTTCAAACTCGGGGGATTGGTAGACCTTCATGTAACTTGAAAAATCCTAAAAGGATTTTATTCAATGGGCAACGGTTTTGCCATGGCAACGAAAAATGTTTTCGACAACATAAAATAACATGGGATTTTTACCGATTTCCCTGTGAAAAAGTTTTTAAAAAATAGATAAAAATGTGACAAATTTTGATTTTTTTATCAAATTTTTTTCAATTTTGTAAGACTTGGAATCGGTCAAAATCCCATGTTATTTTCAATGGGAAAATTTCCATTTTAAGTTGTCAAAAACATTTTTCGTTGCCATGGCAAAACCGTTGCCCATTGAATAAAATCCCTTTAGGATTTTTCAAGGTACATGAAGGTCTACCAATGCCCCGAGTTTGAACAAAATCGGTGTGTAACACCTCGGGTAGGCTCCTTGTTAGGGACGTTATCATAAATTACTTTAAACACATGTCCGAAAGTCGTTTTTGCGCTGAAAAAGGCCTTTTTTGGAGACCTTACACACAATTTATACGAAACATGCATGTGGATATTCAGACTTTTTCGGATGTTTAATAGAAAACCTTTCTGTAAATCAATTTCGTTACAGTTTCAATTTAAACTTTTTGTAGACAGTGATTAAAGTATTTTGTTTTAAAGCAAATTTCACAGCTATGGGGCATAGCTCGATTATCTGGATGCAACGTCACACCTATTCCATTTTTATGTAAATTGTATGGTAATTGAACAATTATTTTATTGTTGTCAAAATTAGCCTTTTCAAAACACTAGGTTATGATATTTAAGCCCGAATAACCATATAAAAATATACTGTTTGAGATAAAAATAAAGTTAAGTCCCACGAAATACTGAATAAAAATACTAGTTACTTTCACATGCTCTTTAGGCTCTTTAGGGTTTAAATTATGTTTCTTTAAAAAAATGTTTAACCTAACCTTAATCTAACTAACATTAACCACTAGAATTTAAAGAGTAAATAATTTCAATGGCATAACAGACAACCACAGGGACCGTTTGCCGATTACAGAACTAATGAAAAATTAACCATCGTGTAATTTACCAAAGCTCTTACTAACTTATAAGATACCAATTCCTTAACAATGATAATTTATTTTTGTTATTACGCAGGAATTTTTTATTTAGAAGTGTCATTTAAACCAAGGAATACCCTAAGTGCGTAAGTTCGATTACTGCCCGAGGTGATATGATTTTTCTCAATCAATCTGGTATGGCACCACACGCAGAGGTATTTCTTTGTTTAAATGACACTTCTAACCAATTCCTTAAATTGAACTTTATTGGAACTGCCACTTTTCTATAAATATCACCGTACTCGTTGGACGAAGGCTGTGAGGAAAATAAATCAATTAATTAAAATAGTAGTAAAACATTAAGGTCTGATAATAATAGACCAAAAGTATGTAGTTTATCTCGCCTAATCCTTCGCCCTATCCATATAATTTTAATTGCTTCGAATATATGTATTTACGCAAGTGGTCGATCCTTCTTTAGATAGGTTTTTTAAGTCCAGCAATCTAAATCTTGGGATGATTTAGGCTAACTTCTACTACCCTTAATGGTTTTGGGTTTCGGACTTCAGGTTGAAACATTTATTATCGGGTAGGGCTCGGGTTGGGGCCTTTTAAGTCGGTTTGGCTTGGGGATACTTGAAACCGGACCCGACCCGACAACAAGCCTACCTTCAATACGCATATACATATAAAAATGTACATGTGCAAAGACATCTGGCATGTCCATCCAAAACCATCTCATGTGGTTGTAATTAATCTGTATCGCTTCATAAAGGCTATTTGTGTAAATAACATAAGTTTATACAGGAAGTCCTAATTTGCTCGAACAGTAAAATTTTGAAAAACCGTATATTAAGTAGACTTACAAATCTAGATGCTTTATTTATTTAACACATAATATTAATTCAATGGTTCAAATATTTTTTTTCAAATTTGTCGATCTTCGCCAGTGCAAATCTGAGTACAATTAAACATATAACGATATTACATTTCTATCATAACGGGAGTAACAAAACTTCAAGCTGTAATAATTATCGAGCTTAAGTCCTCAAAGATCGTAACAGGCGTCCAATAATTGTGTTCGACGAGTGAAAAGTCGAGTTGTGTCAAGTTTGGGTATCTAGGAGGTCATTGAGCTGGAAACCTCCTTACAATTCATCAAAATAAGCCAAAAGACTATCCTCAGACATTAAGTTTAAATTGTATTTGGTGGTGATGATGGTATCCCAATTTTGGGCTTACTTCATTCCACATTTAAAGTCCCGATCTACTAGAATGACATTGGTTTGAATCGCTATTTGGGTAGTGCCTTGTAAACACCTGAGTAGCCTCAAATGCTTTTCTATTATATTCACCTATATAGATCGAATATTAAAGCACACTGTTGATAGAAAATAATGCGTAATTTAATCAAATAGCCGCTACTAAGGTAAGCGAGGTATTAAAAACCAAGGTCATCACTGACGTTAGAAACTGATGAAGATAATTGAAAGGAAGTATAATCTTAGCAGGGAAGATCTAACTTATGATCCCAGTTAGTATTTTAAGTATTAACCTTCATGTTGTCTTAAAAATATTATAATACGTTTTGAAATATTCTTGGCCTATTTGAGCGTAAAATATTTTGCCAACTGCATTCCAACAGTAAGACAAACCGTTTATTTACTAAAAATTACATTTAATTATAATCTTAAAACCATTGAATTTTGATAATTGCTTAAATAACGTTTTCCCACGTATTATGAACAAGTTTTATTCATGACCTCAATGCTAAGGTTATTTTCTACCGCTTTAACTTTCTCATTGAACGTTTAGTCTACCGTCTATTTTTAAAAAATAATTTAAGTTTAAAATTAGTGTAAGACAAGCTCTTATTTTAAATGATTGGATTGTAGGATAGCTGAAATAGAATAAAGTGGATCCAAAATCCATATCCTTTATATCAAAGTTATTCCCGCTAATCCCCTGTGCTTTAACTTCAGTGAGCTAATCAAAAAGATTTTGTTATTAATTTTATTTAATTTGTGGTTTTTGCCTAAATATACAGTTTTCAAACGAACCTCGTAAAGAAACTACCAAAATTGTTATTTCAACCATTTGAAACCACAACTCATGATGCACGCACTGTTCTTAGATAGATAAAATTACGAAAACTAATGAATTATTCGACAAGAGAAAGAGCATTAACTTTTAGGTTACTCTCATTTGGTTGGATTTAACACTTTCTGACGTTTGGTCGCATTTCGCTTTTGTAATTGTTTATTTTTTTACTTTTTCTGGAGTTTTGGTGGTTTCTGATAGCTATTATACGCGGTTATTAAAATTACAATGTAAGTTGTATAAAAGGTTAAAGCTAATTGTATATTTCTAAGATTAGAATAGGTGGTCTTTAACATAGTTCGTTAAAATTTAACCCTCAAATTTCCTTGTCAATAATTTTGGCTCATTGATTTCTAATAAAATCTAATGCTTCTATTCCACTAATGAATAAAAGTTCTTACACATCATTTTAATGTTAAGCTTCAAATATTTGCGCTATATTCACCTTTAAAAAGAGAAAAGCTCTCTAAGTCATTTCAATGACGCAAAGAAACTTCATTTCCCTTTAAACATCCCCTTAAGAAACTTTATTCTAGATAGTTAAACAATATAATGAATAACCCTTTCTAAAGACATTTTATTTTTATTTTTATTATTATTTTCTTATTATTAACTGTATGAAAACGGCCAAAATATAAACCACAATATCAGCTACGACCATTAGCTTTTATGAAATTTCCATGACGCTGTAAAATGGCGTATGATTTCTTTAATAGCATTCAGAGAATAATTGGAAATTTTAAAACGATAAATTCCACTTAGAATATGATCAACGTCTTGTTCTTAAATTTAAAACATTTTATTAATGTGATACGCAGAGTTAAGAGAAAGCTTTTTTTACTGCTATCGAATCAAACATTGTTTGAAAAGGTCGTTTTCACAATTGACGTTAAAATAACGGTGAAAGCGGACCGTCCGTTAGAAACATATTTTTCGTCAAGTATGAACCCAGCACGTGCTCGTTTCTTATTCATAGAGACGACCCGTTTAGTTTTCTTTATAGCTTTTTAAAGTTATTAAGCGAATATTTTATCGCTAAATATTTAAGGTTTTCCACACTATGCACTTCAGAAATAAGACACGTAATAAAAATTTCATATGACTCAGAAAGAATGATTTCATTTCATTTCTTCAAGTAGCTCACTCGCATAAAAGCTTTAATCCGTGCAAAGACTGCCGTATTACTCCTTTTGAACTGAGTGTGAGAGTCGGAAAATAAACAGTTTAAGAGCAAGACCAAAAAAAAATGCATCTAAGATGTGCAGTTTTTCCGGTTTGTAGTTCTATTTTGCTTCTTTCGAAAATTTTAATTATATTGAAGCTTTATAAACTGTCCATATAAACGAAATATTATAACCTTAACGTAAAAATTATATCAGTTGGTTTTTTCAGAAATTCTTATGGTTTTTCCAAATTTGCATGTTTGCAACGTGAACTAACAAAGAGAGTACCCGAGGTGTTTATTGCCAATTTGGATCAAAGTCGGGCATATTGTAGACCAATATGAGATATGGAATTTCCCAAAAGAAGACGTGGCACTACCCATTCGATTTGCCATGGCAACCGAAAATCTCCATTTAAAAAAGCACGGGATTTTCTTGGTTTCACAGGGTACACCTACCAATTTTTTATTTAAATTGAAAATCACGAAATGGGTAATTTGGAACACATTTTGGTAAATTTCATCAAGTTTGGGTAAATTGGAACGTTTTTGGGGTAAAATTGTAACCATTTTTGGGTAAAATAAGGAAAAAATCTTTTTTTTTTTAAGTGGTCAGAAACATTTTCGGTTGCCATGGCCAATCGAATGGGTAGTGCAACGTCTCTTTTTGGGAAATTTCATATCTCATATAGATCTACATTATGCCCGACTTTGAACAAAATAAACACCCCAGGTACTCTACTTGTTAGCGAACAACGAAGCCGCTAATTAAATAATTAGTCGTTTCACTTAATTAAAAAAATAATTTTTAACACAATTTATGGAAAATCGGAACGGTTTATTGTTTTTGATAGACATTTTAATACTGTTTTATTCTTTAGTTTTATATAATTTCTCAGAAGATTATGCTTATTTATCAAAAAATATATGGACGGTTGTTGCAATCCAATTGCCGCATAGGGCTCTCGGAGATTTTATTATTTAAGATTTACTTGGTTTGCGAGGAAAGTGTTTCGAGGTGTATAGTATCATATCACTTTGGATAACTTCGCTATCTTTTAAACATGTATTATAATATTCAGATCCCTCCCTACGCATTTCCTCCAACATTCGAAGATTCACGGTTCACGGGACCAATTCCTACAATGATAAGAAGTATCGCCGACAAACTCAATTTTTCGTAAGAATGATTTATTTATTATAATGATTCAAATATGAGCATACCACTTCCTCTTTAAAAGAAACTCGTAGGCTTAAGGGTACCGAGGGGGTAAGTAAGTGGAAGCTTCCAATCAGAATATTCAAACCCAGTTTTAGCCTTTAATTAATTTATTTTAAAAATTTGGACTACAACAATTACCACCAAGTGTATCACAATAATATCTACAGTAAGTATGAAGCCCGGTTAACACTATACAATTAAAATTGTCACTTAATTTTATCCAAGCAAGAAAATTGAATTGTTTGAACCGAGAACGAGGGATGAATTGTTACAATATTCACATTTTATAATTTGTTTGATTACAAACTGCGTTCTTGATTTTTTAAAAAGTGCCCAAGTAGTTCCTCTCTTATCACGAAATAACAAAGATTATTTAAATTGTGAGTTTTCTGTAAGCCTAAATTTTCCATCAAACAAAATTTAAGACACCAGGGCGCTCAAATTTTCCAAATTAAGGAGCCATTTTAATGGTCAATATTACCTTTTTAATATTAGTCATATTTTATTATTACATTTAGTTATATTTTTGAAGAACTTCTTACGCGTAATGTAGACTACACTTATGAATAGTGTAACCAGCTATGGTTTCTACAAATCTGTTTTCCAGCTACGATATTTCAACTCCTTCGGACAAATGCACCGTGTCTTTGAAACTCCCGAATGGCACCTGGACGGGCTACAGAGGAATGATCGATAAAAACGTAAAATCTTAATTGAATTTACGGCTTGAAACTCGCAATATAAATAGGATAATCGAAAAAGAACACATTTTTCAGGAGACAGACATTGCGTTGGGCCCAGAGATTCTTGTTCCCGAACAGATCGAAGGAGTGCGAATGGGAAACTATTATCATTATTTCTCATTCAATTTCGTCGCAACTGCGGGGGATCCTGCTGAAGCGGCATTTTCCAATGTCGTTATGACATTTGATTTGAAGGTAAGCTTTCTACTATTAAATGGGGTTCATATTTATTAAATTGGCAGACCCAAATTTTAAACAGGTGGAACATTTTTGTGTTAATTGCTAAATTGCAAATACGATTGGCGCTTTTTCTTTAACAAGTGTTACAAGTTTTTGGTAATACCATAAGTGGTATTACTCTAAGTACCCAAGACGTGCTGTTCTCTGGGACGTGTTCTCCCCCTTTTCGGGACGTCAGCACGTGAGGTGGTGCAGGGGCCGTTGCGAGGGTGAAAAATCCTCGAGAGAATCGAAGAGAAAAAGATTTGAATTTTATTTCTGCTAGTGGCGCCCACTTGTGTGCCAAACGGGAATTAACGGGGCGGAGGGTTAGGCAGGGTAAGGACGTTTCTCTTGTATAGAAGATTTTGGGGGAAATAATATTCAAAACTAACCCCCTCTCCGCGAATCGAGCCGAGCCTCGGGAATCGAGAGGAAACTCGAGAGACATTCGTTTTTTCTTCCCCTTGGGTTTTCTAGTAACCGAGCACTCTTTAGTAAGCCTACCGCGGCAATGGTTAGCATTCATTTTAGTAGCAGGTATAGATAGTACTATTTTAGAGAGAGAGTGTTTGGCACACGGACAGGCATGGCCCCCATAGAACCCGTTCGAAGTTGGGTACTTACAAGGAGAGTACGCGAGGTGTTTATTGCCGATTTTGTTCAAAGTCGGGCGTAATGTAGACCTATATGAGATATGAAATTTCCCAAAAGGAGACGTTGCACTACCCATTCGTTTTGCTACAGCAACCGAAAATGTTTTTGATCACTTAAGACAATAAAATCTCCATTTAAAAAAGCATGGGAATTTCTCGGTTTCACAGGGTCCTAGCTACGAAAATTTTGAAAAAAATTTAAAATCACGAAATGTGTAATTTGGACCACATTTAGGTAAATTTCATCAAGTTTGGGTAAATTGAAACAATTTTAGGGTAAATTTGTAACAAATTTTGGGTAAAATAAAGGTAAAATCTTATTTTGGTTGTAAGTGGTCAAAAACATTTTCGGTTGCCATGGCAAATCGAATGGGTAGTGCAACGTCTCCTTTTGGGAAATTTCATATCTCATATAGGTCCACATTTCGGCCGACTTTGAACTAAATCGGCAATAAACACCTCGGGTACTCTCCTTGTTAGAGAAATACCACTTATGGTAATACAAATATTTTTTTTCAAATCAGGTGTTTTTTTATATAATGAATTTATTATATATTATTATATATTATATTATATTATTCTAAGTGATAGAAACTTCCCAATTCTAAAATAATGTAAAGTAATATTTTAATTAAATACTATGCTTAGATTTGTTTCATATTGAAATTGATTTAGAAAAATGTAAATGAAATAACTTGATTTTAATCGTGAGTATTGGTTTGAAAAAATCATTAATACCGTTGTTATTTATTTCAGATTTGGATCATCTTACTATGTCTCTTGTTACTTCTTTCAATTTCTTGTTCAGTTTTTGATTTTACAAACAATTACTTTAGTGGTATAAAGACGGAAAACAAAGCAGGAGTTATCGAAGACCATTTCTGGATGTTTTTAGCGACGTTTTTCCTCGAAGGTTTGCACATCATTTTATAAAGGTTTTGTTTTTGCTTTAAGCTACATAAATCTAATTTGATCTGTAAAGGAGAGTTTGCGAAATTATTTTCCCCCAAATTTCAAGTAAATTTAAAGCTACCTCGTTAGATCAAGAAATAACGACCACTACGACAAATCCTAAAGCTTACTTAAAAATAAAAGTAGTTATAACAATTAAAATTTTCAATCTGCTTTCCGATAAATTTAGCCAAAGTAATTCTTGCTAGTAATTACTAATGTACTGAAAGTTCACCTTTGTGTTTAATACATTTTAATTTATTAAAGCAAAGTGGTCACATTAGGGTTTGTTCTTACCCCAGGGTCTCAGCTTTGACGAGCGATCACGTTAATATTTCAGATAGCTAATTAGGAAGCAATACAATTTTACAACTGTTCGTACATAGCATGATCTAGCGTTTAAACGACTAATTGCAGAGAAACTATGAAACCACCGCCGAATTGCTCATAATTTCATCATTTACACTTTCACAATTTTCCGTGTAATTTTAATAAATATTTCATCAATTTAAGAATGGGGAAGAATATCGGAGAGAATAAGTGATGAAGTGGGTGGAAGGATATCGAAATACTTTTATGGTCCACGGTGGAGTGACGCTGCACAGTAACTAAAACATCGTTGGCTCTAGTGATTATTTTTCTACTTATCTTAACTAGCCAAAAAAACCTACGGTCGATGACTTGGACTTAACCACTGTTATGATTAATTTTTTGTTCTAAAAATGTGTGAAAATTGTTGTTTTATAAAGTAACAGGCCTTTGAAATATCTGCCCTTTCTTAGCAGAAACATTTACGATAATAACCGATTTTTCTTCGGTTCAAAGATCTGTTTTTTTTTGTATTACAATATTTTTATAAACTTTTTCCATATAGAAAAAGATGAATATGTATAACCTTTTATCGAAGCAGAAGTTCATACAAATTTATTTCCGATTTGTACAGGGACACCGAGAGAGCCCTCAAATCAGAAAAATCGCTTCGTCTTCGGAGTGTGGTTGATGGCGGTTCTAGTTATGATGAATGCGTTCACTTCTCTTTTCAAGTCGGCACTGATGATCAAAGGACCCGATGACACCATGTACACTGTTAAAGATCTCTCAGAAAGACCAGAACTTATCATTTACTTTCGCAAATCAGGATATGAAGAGAAATTCTTTGAGGTATTTCCCAAATATATTACCCTTAACTTCTGGAAATCGGTCTATTGCTCTCGCCATCTATCGTTCGGTTTTGTCATTTATTGTTGGGCCTTAATTCATTTGACGAAGCCATAAATAATTCTGATAAAACTTTATATTTATTTATTTTCTCTCATTTGTGTGGGTTAAGCCACTATGCAAAACTTGCTTAGTATACAAATAAAACATATAAAGATAAAATAACGCAATACATAAATATTTAACAGTAGTAAAATAATTAATTATGTACAAATGTAATAGTTAAATAGACTTGAGCCAGGATATGACATTTGTAAGAAATCTGTATGGATTTTTTAGTACAATGAAGTCACTCACAGACTTTATGACTAGTAGTTGATATAGTTTATCGTGATGACCACGAATAAATGTAAACCAGAAAGGCATGAAAAATCTTTAAGCGCAGTCTGTCGTAAATATCGTGTAAGAACACTAAATCGTTAACGAAAACGCGGAGTTGGAAAACCCAAGAAGTCAATATGTTTTTAGCAACTAAGCATTTGGAAGTCTTGCTTAAACTTCGTGAAACGATTCTACCATTTGGGAAGTTATCTCCATTGTCCGATTGAAGGCGTTGAGAGGATTTGTAAACCTATAACCAATAATCGATGAATGAAGTAAAAATGTTTTTCATGAAACACTTATAAAAATCTAATATTTTAGAATTTACATGGGTAAAACGTTTTATGCTGTGACTATTTAACTTAATCGTCAACAATTACAACGAGGTCCCGTGCTTTACTGACAGATATAATTGTGAAACTGTCAATTATGTATTTAAATTTGGTGTTTTTTTATTCAAGGCGGAAAACCTTAAACACGTTTTTGTCGTCAGCGCAAAAGAACGCTGGCGCTGGCGTTGGCTTCATTCTCGGCGAATCGCACATTTGCAGGTCGCTACTATAGAAAACAGGAACACCATCGGATGCGCGCGCAGTCGTTTGTTTTGATATCCGTCGTGTCTGTCACGCGGGCATAAACATCGTTTCCTATAGCTATTTTGATTTCATTTATCATTATTCTCTTTAAATATTATAATAATTTGGTGATATTTTAGAATTTTGAAGTAGGTGTGAGATTATTATATTAAAAATATGAAAAAAAACCCTGGTTATTAAAGGGTTAAATATATTTTACGAAAATGTAAATGGAGTTAAATAAATTTTTCATCCCAATTTAAACTATCGCAGACATTTTCATCGTTCATAGCATTTTCACGCCCCTCATTTTTATAAATTATAATCGGCTACAATATAAGCCGGCTGATAATAATTAAATTCAACAAAAAGAAAACATATCCACGTGTTTCGTGGCGTGGTGCAATCTCTCTTTTTGGTGAAAAACTCTAGTGTACCCCTTACCCCGTATGCTTAATGGATAAAAAGAGTAGGAATGTAGTGACGTCAGAGACCGAAGCTGAGAGGAGCGTCAAAATGTTCAGGCAAGTTGAAGTCGTTATGAAACGTACGTTCGTCCGAACAGCAGGTCGCCAGCGTCAGCGCGAGTGTAGGCTATTGTAATACGAGCAACGTTGGCGGTGCCAGCAACGGTTGCTAGGACGAGCAACCGTCCAGTGTGCGGCGGGCTTTAGACATGATAAAATCGATGCCCAATTTTCTAGTTCATTTAAGCACCACTTCTAAGTCGGTAATTCGACGTTCACAATCTTTTGGTTAGCGATATCCAAAGAACGCTGATGAAGATGGTAAACAGAAGAGGTCTATGAGCTGAAACTTGTGTTACACGACTCTGCACAGCGCTAAATTCCGAAATACAAACCTTGAAAACCACGTGCTGGCTATGATCAGTAAAAAGTCGTCAAAAACAAAACCCAAAAATTGAGCCAACTGTTTAAAGGCATTATAAGTCGCTAGATCACTTGGGCCTTAAGTGGTGCCTTGGGTATTAGCCTAGCTGATTATAAGTCGACCAGTAGTTAGAAGAAGCAAGATTTAAAGAAATAAAAGTAAAAAAATTGGCAAATTTATATGTTTCCTCGTGTGGTTCCTCTTACGCCGAAAACATTTGGTTCCATTTTCTATAATTTCATTCATTTTAGACTGAAATATTTAAATATTTATATTTTTAAATTTCTTATTGCAGGAAACACCACTAAAATACCACCAAGTAATCTGGCAAAACATTGTGGGTCAAAATAAACGAGGGCTGAAACACGGGAGCTTCTTCGTCAAAAGAGAGCTCTACGATAATGTTAAGAAAGGAAAGGGAGTTCTGATGGCGCCAATTGAACTTGCAAAAGCAATCCTCCAAAACTACTGTCCAACGATGACGGGAAATCGACGCTTCTATTTCATACAAGAGGAAGCATTTTCCAATATTTTTACTTTTTACACATCAGAAAGTTTCCCCGTTGATTTACTTAATGCAATAAAAAAGAGGTATGATTTTTAGTAACTTACTTGGATAATTAGCCTTGTTAGCAAAAGGTATCTGTGTCGTTTGTAGAGTTCGATGGATCGTTGAAGGAAACTTATTCAATAGATGGTTACAAGACTACTACAAAGATTATTCAAGAAAATGCTTAACTACTGAAGTGTCTATAGACCAGGAATATGTTGGTTTGGCGTTCCAACACCTTAAATCCTTGTTTATAATGACACTTTGTTTGCATTGCTTTTGTTGTTTAGTGCTTTTAATTGAAATACTAGTCTATAAGATAAGTTCCATCAATAGCTCAAGGTTGTGAAGAATGTTAAGTTCATGTAAGCAAAAGAAGTCTGCTTGTTTCATTTCTTTGCCTCGTGTTTATCCGAATTTTTTTTTCAAAATGGTTAATTTATGTGCTCAAACTAACAATTGCAGCTAAAGGCTCCAAAAAAAATATTGTTCAAATAACATTGGGCGTTTCATCCTTTTGCGGGTGTTTTTAGAAGAACATATTTATGGAAATTTACTATCAGAATTTGCGTTTTTTGAGTCAAAATAAAAATCTACATTTCATTGTTATTCTTCAATATCGTATTGATGTAGTTTATAAGATTAGATATACTCGAAACATCTTACTAGAAAATTGTACTATTTCATATGACTTTTTCTTTGTAAAATTTAAGCGTGTATATTTCAATTACTTAGATATTAAACTAGTTAATTTGTTCGGTGTAGTTGGTTTTGTTGTGTTATTTAAGCCTTCAAACATTTTTATGTTTTTGAGTTCAAAAAAGGGATTTTCAGTGATTTCATATAATGAAATTTTTGAAAGAAATGAACTAAAACAAATTCCAAATTATGTGCTTAATTCAATATAACTTTATGGCATTGTAACTTCTTCCCCTCTAAACTGCAACCTTGAACCTCTACGTGTGGGAAGGGAGTAACAGGTGGAGGGGCAACCCTTCAGGCTGGCCAACTAAGTCGATGCTTCTTCCTTAAGCCAAGGTGTAACGTATCTTGCTGATGGCTGAATGTTACCCGGGAAGCGAAAATACGGTATCATTAACGATCCCCTCGGGGAACTAGGCAAAACCCCGTTGTAACTAGCCTTCCGCCCGGACAGAAGATTAAATGTGATGACCATTTACTTTCCTCTTTTCTCGTGGGACCAAAATGGAAACACAAAAAGAAAAACTAAAAAAACCAACAAAACAACTCGGGCAAGGGTTCGTCAGAATCCGGCTCAAAACAAGGGACGGGAAAATCTTCGGATCCTACCCGCACAGTTATCCAACCAGGCCTAGGTCCAACCCTTAATGAGAACCAGCGCAACCTTCAAGGATCCACCTCTGGCAGTGGCGTAGTCAGGATTTTGTTTCGGGGGGCACACCACTGAAAAAAAAGTAAAACAATAAAAATATTTGTACGTACGACCATACGTTTACGGGGGGTGCATGTACCCCCTGTGCTCCCTGGCTACGCCACTGACCTCTGGTGTGACCCAGGTGGTAACAAACCAAAGTCGTTCAGGGTCGCTTTTCGCACATATACACGAAGGACGCTAAAATCCTTCACGCAATGTTGCGAAACCGTCACGAAGATTGAAGAACCAACTGCCATCCGTTGGATGGTGAGTCGGTCAAGGCTATCAAGAAAGCTGGGCATCGGGCATATACGGGCCTGGATGTTCAAGGTACTCCATGATCCGAGCTCAATGATTCCGGAGGTCCAGGAAGGCGGGGTTGATCCTGTATCTGGAAATGTTCCAGAAACGAGAGACTCGGAGGTTTCAGAAATGGAATATGAGGTTTTGACTTGTGGGGACTCTGGGGAGGACACTCTCACGGATGACCTAAAAGCCATTGATTTGTTGGACATAGATGAGACCAAAGAGGACACTCTGCTGGAGGAAGCAACGGGGGACCGGCTGGGGACGCCGACAGGGTCAGTGTGAGTGATGTGATTTTCACACCCACCTAGCTACTGGACTTGGCCTATTTTAGTTCTTTCTAAATGTCAAATGTTTAAAATTGTTTAGTTCACACTTTGTAATGTGTTATATACTTTTGGTATACTTTCAAACAACATGGCTGGCGAATATTTGTGGAAAGAAAGGAAGGGAGGGAAACCGTAGTATCTATTGTAATAGGGCCACTACTCTATTCTTGCCCCCCCCCCCCCCTTTTTGTGCTTTCCTTTCTCCGAAAAAAAGCGAGCTCTCTTGGAAGAAGAGACTTGGATTCGTGGGGCCCAAAAAAATGGGTCACAAAATTTAGACTCCAAATGAAGGGAGTAAAACTTAAAAACTTTATCACTAAAAATCATAGTTCCAAAGTCTGTCTATTTATTAAATTTAGTAATTAGGTCGAATCAGGTAAAGAATGAAATCGACATTTGTGCCGAAATCCGGGAGCTGAAGCCTCGATTCGTAAATAAATAGATAGCAAAATTACTAACACGTAAAGTATAACGTTGCAAAAGGCTAAGACAGTGCGAAAAACGATACGCGCAACAGTTACGAAGTTAGTTAACGCAGTAGAACTTCTGCTAAAAGATACAAGCATCTCGAAGATCAAAATGCAAGATAATCTAGCATTACTAATACAAAAAGAAGTGGACCTAGCGAAATGGGAAGAAGATGTACACAAAAACATAGACACGGTAGGAGATTTAGAATTGGACCTTAATTTAACAGAGAAATATCAAGACAAGATAGTGTTAACGAAAGCGAAAGCGCAAAGAACAATTGATCAACTAAACTCTATACACAAAATCCAAATCAACATCAGAATTTACTGCTCAATGGCAACGGACAAGCAATTAAAGCAACCTCAAAATTACCAACGCTCACAATGCAAAGGTTTGACGGTGACATAACAAAATGGAACTCTTTTTGGTCACAATTCAAAGCCGCAGTGGACGACAAAACCGATTTATCAAAGGTAGAAAAGCTCACTTATTTGATTTCCTTACTAGAGGGTGAAGCGATTTGCGTTGTAGATAAAGCTAACTACACAGACCAGGCCTACGATGATGCGTGTAAATTACTTAAAGATAAATATGCTAGAACGTATTTAATGCAGTTTACCCTAATGATGAAGTTATTAGATATGGAACCGGTCCATAAAACAACGGATTTGAAAGGATTGAGAAAACTGATAGATACGTGTGAATCGCGTGTTAGAGGATTAAAAAACCTTGGCGCGGATCCAAAAACAAACGGAATGTTCCTTTGCCCAACGTTACTAAGAATAGTTCCTAAAGAAATTAGACATGATTACATAAAAACTAGGATTGAAAATTCCAGTTGGGACGCGGATCATTTGATAAAATTCCTACGAAATGATATAGATATGAGGGAAACTACCGAAGTATTAGGGAAAGAAATCCAAAATAAAGAAATTTCAAAAATAACTAGTAAAGGGAATATTTTCCAAGAAAAAGGGAATGCCAACGAATACAGTAGGGATTATTTTAAATGCCATACGGGCTCTGCTGCAGTGTTGTACACGGGCGTTGTTAAAAATGATGTAACTGCTTTTTGCATATTTGCAAAGATAACAGCCACTCCTCTGTAAATTGCACTAAATTGAAATTGGAAGAGAAAATAATTCTTATTAAAAGGGAAAATAGGCGTTACAACTGTTTAAAATTTGGGCATAGCGCATATAGGTGTCCCTCGAACTTAAAGGGGTGTAAAAAATGTCTAGGCCGACATAACTATGCTGTTTCTGAAAAGAATTAAACAAATATGGGTCAACGGGGAAAAGAATACCTACAGCCCAAAGAGAAACACAGCCTTAAATGCTAGAAACAAGTGCTTCAGTAAACGTTATCAATGTTTTAGGAACTACTGTATTATTACAAACGGCAAAAACCGCTGTAATTAATCCTTCAAATGAAAATCAACGGGAAATAGTTAGATGTTTACTAGATCAAGGTAGTCAGGGTACGTTTATAAAAGAAGAACTTTCTAGAAAACTTAATAATAGGAGAAGAAAGAATTAGATTCAACACATTTTTGAACGAAGATTCAAAAACCTTAAGTTGTAAGAAAGTAGCAATAACTTTGCAAAATCTTAGAGACACTCAAGAAAGGGTTAATTTGGTAGCAATAGAAGTCCCCTTTGTATGTAAAAGTGTAACTTCAGTAAACGATACAAAAATAGGACTATTAGCTAAAATTAGAGGAATAGAATTAGCGGATGACTTTAAAACACAAAATAACGACCCAAATATTATCGAATTACTGATAGGGGCCGATTATTATTGGAATTTAGCGCCAAGTAGGCTTGAAATTTTGGGAAATTCCTTAATGGCTATTGAGACGAAATTGGGTTGGGTAGTTCAAGGTCGCTCCCCTAACAAAGGGGGAGATTTAAATAAAATTTGAAAGGGAAGTTAGCTTCGTGGGAGGTAGATATATTGTTAAATTTCCCTGGAAAACGGATAAAAGCCACCTGCCTAACAACTTCCCTCTAGCGGAAAAAAGATTCAAAACACTCGTTAAGAAATTTCAAAGAGACCCCCCATATTTCGAAAGGTACAGAGCCGTAATAGAAGAACAACTTTCGCAAGGGGTAGTAGAAGAAGTTACAATAGACCACTTTCGCCCCGAAAACGGAGGGGTTAACTATTTACCACACCAAGGAGTGGTGAACGAACAAAGGGCGACGACCAAGTTAAGAGTTGTTTTGGACGGTTCGGCTCATGATTCTGGAAAACCTTCACTTAACGATTGCTTGGAAACCGGGCCCAATTTAAATCCGGATCTTTTACTCCTGTTAATTAGATTTATAACCAAAAGGGTAGCTATCATAGCGGATATCGAAAAAGCGTTTTTGCAGGTGGGATTAGAAGAAGGGGAAAGAGACGCGGTGAGGTTCCTCTGGGAAAAAGAAATTGAAGGAAAAATAGATCCCAACCAGTTTAGAATACTAAGAATGACTAGGGTACCGTTCGGTGTCAAATCAAGTCCCTACCTGCTAGCGGTAACCATAAAAACACATCTCAAAAGATACAAAGAAAGTAACCCCATTGTTTTCGAAGTCATGGATAGAGACCTCTACTATGATGATTTAGTGACAGGTGCGGACGATACGAAAGTAGGGTTGGAGATAGCTATACAAAGTCAAGAAATTTTAAAAGATGCGGGAATGGTTTTAAGAAAATGGAAAACAAACTCCAAGGAATTAGAAAAAAAATAGGTTATCGAAAAATAAGAGATAAATCAAAAACATTTAGTTGAGAAAATTATAATGCATGATCAAGAAAAGGTATTGGGTGTAAATTGGAATACTAGCAAAGATACTTTTACGTACGACCTTACGAATTTAGTAGATTACCTTGGGAAAGTAAATAAGACAAAAAGGAGCCTTTTATCAGCTTATCTCAAATTTTTAACCCTATGGGAATTTTAGGGCCATATATAATAAGAGCAAAAATGCTTTTTAAGGAAACATGGGAATTGACACAAAACCAAAATGTAAATTTAGATTGGGATGATAAACTGCCCCCAAAGTTGGGAAAATAATTCAACAATTGGTGTTTTGAAATGACAGAATTATCTAAGTTAGAAGTTCCTAGATATTATCTAAACAATTTAGAAGGCCAAATTATAAAACAAGAATTACACTGTTTTACAGGCGGCTGTACTGTACCTTAGAAGCGTATATGAAACGGAAAATGTTCAAATAAGCTTAGTTGCAGCAAAAAGTAGGGTTGCACCTTTAAAAAATAAATTAACTATCACGAAATTAGAATTAACGAGTTGTTTAATAGGAGCGCGACTTGTTAAATACGTTAAACCCGCTTTAGGAAATAGTGAACTTGAGATCACTTATTGGACGGATTATGCTGTCTCTTTGGGCTGGATTAAATCAGAGGCTAGAGAATGGAAACCTTATGTTTCCAATAGAGTCCATGAAATACAACAGATTTCTAATAAATAAAATTGGAAACACTGCCCAGGAAATTGCAACCCAGCAGATTTACCCACAAGGGGGCTTAAAGCATCGGAATTAATAAAAAACAAATTATGGTGGGAGGGACCAATTTGGTTAAAGAAACACTCATCAGAATGGCCAAAGGGTAATCCTAGTATCGCCGGGTATGAATCAGAATTAAATATTGAAAGAAGAAAATCAATTTTTTTAGTTGAACAAGAAAAGGTATCAGGCATACACCAACAGATAAATCTTAAAAATCACAGCTCAATAAAAAAGGTAATTAGAATAAAAGCTTATATTATTAGATTTACAAACAGTTGTAGAAAACGTAATATTGAGAAAGGTAGTCTCACCACCGGAGAACTATTAAATGCAGAAAAACAATGGGCAAAGGACATTCAACAAGAAGATTATTACAATGAAATTCAATATTTAAAATCAGGACACTCAATCCCTGATAATTCTAGAATAAAATCATTGAACCCTTTCTTAGATCAAGAAAACGTTTTAAGAGTTGGCGGTCGAATTGAAGAAGCTAATTTAACTTACGATCAAAAGCACCCTATTATTTTAAATATAAAACAACGCTTGTTAACCCTATTAGTAGTAAGGAGTCATTTAAGGATGCTTTATTCCGGCGTAACGAGTACACTTACCGATTTAAAAGAAACCTATTGGATTGTGTCGGGTCGTCAATTAACTAAATCTATATTGAAAAAATGTATAACTTGTAATAAATTTAATGCTAGAGCCGGAAAAGAACAAATTGCTCCGCTACCAAAATCTCGAATAATAGAAACTCCCCCATTCGAAACAATAGGTATAGATTTTGCTGGACCACTATTAATCAAAACAGACAAAAAAGGGGTAATAAAAAAAGTGTATATACTTTTTATAACTTGCGCAGTTACAAGAGCTGTCCATTTAGAACTTGTTGAATCAATGAATACCGAACATTTCTTATTAGCAATGACGCGATTTATATCTAGAAGGGGCATACCTAAGATAATCTTTAGTAACAATGCCAAAACATTTAAAAGAGCGGATGCAGATTATAGAGATATCTGGCAAAATCTAAATGAAAGAGACATACAAGAGTATTACGGTCAGAAAGGTATTAGTTGGAAATACATAGCCGAACGAGCTAGTTGGTGGGGTGACATGTACGAACGTTTGGTGGGCGTGGTTAAGAAATCTTTAAAAAAGGTTCTCGGAACAGCTTCTTTAAATTTAACCGAAATGGAAACTACTTTGATACAAACTGAAGCTATAGTGAATTCTAGACCGATTACGTATGTATATAATGAGCCTAATGAGCCAAGCCCACTAACACCCGCTCATTTTTTAATTGGGAGAAGATTAACTTCTTTACCAAACCGTATAGTCAAGGTAACGGAGACTTTTAATAGTTCTCGTAGAGAGCAAATGGTTAGATGGAGTTATAAACAAAAATTGATAAACCATTTATGGAAAAGTTGGCGATCTGAATATTTACTGCAACTTAGATCCGCACATCATCTTGATCAATTAATTAAAAAAGACTCCGTATTTAAAACCGGAGATGTAGTAATGGTTCACGAAGATAATTTATCAAGACAAGCTTGGAAGATAGGTATAATAACACAACCACAGCCAGGTCGTGATGGGCGGGTGCGTTCGTGTCTTGTAAGACTCTCAAATGGAAATGTCATTAGACGTCCGGTACAGTTATTGTATTTCTTGGAATTACCGGAACCTTAAAATAATTCATGTAAATTGTTTTTTTAAGTTGTTTAATTGTTTAACTATGTTTATAAAATGCTATGTAAGATATTTACTCCGCATTTGCGGGGGAGTTTCAAATGTTTATAATTGTTTAGTTCACACTTTGTAATGTGTTATATACTTTTGGTATACTTTCTAACAAGATGGCTGGCGAATATTTGCGGAAAGAAAGGAAGGGAGGGAAACCGTAGTATCTATTGTAATAGGGCCACTCCTCTATTCTTGCCCCCCCCCCTTTTTGTGCTTTCCTTTCTCCGAAAAAAAAGCGAGCTCTCTTGGAAGAAGAGACTTGGAAATCGTGGGGCCCAAAGAAACGGGTCACAAAATTTAGACTCCAAATGAAGGGAGTAAAACTTAAAAACTTTATCAATAAAAATCATAGTTCCAAAAACTGTCTATTTATTAAATTTAGTAATTAGGTCGAATCAGTTAAAAACAAAATCGACACTAAATGCTGGTCATTTGGAAGGGGTTTTGGGCTTAGCCCCTTTGGGGAAATTTACGCTTATCTAATAATAATAATAATAATAATAATAATCAGCTAGGCTAATACCCAAGGCACCACCTTAGGCCTAAGTCGTCAAGCGACTTTTGAAGCCATTAATTCAAGTGGCCGGGTTACAATGCGTAGGAGGGTGGTGGCAAGCCCTGCATGCCACGCGTTCGAGCCAACAGCTCCCTACACTAACTATTACCGTTAACCTCAACAAGTTTTTATGGAAGGGGTGCGTTGATTTCCTGTAGCTATGGGTATTTTCTGGGATTGAGAGATTCTTTTACTATTTTCGCTTACTACCCCCCTCGCATATTTAAAATGCTCGAAATGAAGGTTGCCAACCCTTTCTGTTTTTTGTTGTATATATATATAGAGAGTGTCGCGTTATTGTGGGTTTTGCCAGAGTTCAAATACGCGGGAAACACACACACACGGTGTTGCAACCGGCTGAAATCCTTTGTCCAACGGGAAAGGCCGTGACGTGAAGCGGAAATTGGGGATAATAAAGAAAACCGAGAATTGATCGGTGGTATTTTGTGTAAGAAAAGGGCTGATGAGTCATTCCCTGATTCGAGTTGAGTGCTTCCTAAAAACGGTTTAAATCCTTTGACCTCGGCGTCACCTAGTGCCGCGCGGATGATCTCGCGAAATATTTCGGAACTTTTTAAATTCGCCGACGGCAGGACGATATGAAAAGTTACCTCATCCCTCACAATCCTACAAGATGCGACTGGTGATCGACGCCTCGACGCCGAATCCAGCGTGTTCAACCACCGTGGAACCCGACATGCTTTCGAGGACTTCAACGACTTTGAGACGGTGCTCAATTCAAGATTACCACTCGGATTTTATTACCTTTTCTGGCAGGGATCGACTTGCCAAATCTAGATTAAGTGTAATTGCAGTTAGGATTTAGACCTATATTACGCACAATTATTAATTAGTCGTCGTGTTCGCCACACATTAGCCTTGCGTTTGTCAATTGCAAGATTCTTGGTCACCAAACACAGGTAATAATATCTTTGACTATAACTGTGCTATTCACAGAGACTGGGTATTGATACACAAGGGTATACATGCCCTTCCGCTAGGGATATTGCCGTGGTTAAACTTATCACCTTCTCTATAAACGGAGAGGTGAAGCTGACTAAGGCATCAGCATACTTCTCATATGACGATTCTCGTCTCCCACCCCCGAAGATATTGGCCAGTCTGGTCAACCACTGTGAGGGGACGGAAAGTAGGTTGGTCGTCGGTTATGATGCTAATGCTCACCACGACATCTGGGGCAGCTCAGACTACAATCAGCGTGGAAATGAGCTTGTGGAATATTTCGTTAAGACTAAGCTAAATATTTTTAACAGAAACAATGAATAAACTTCTGATACAATTAACCGAAAGTGAATTCATTACAGACTGGTATGTGTAAAATGAACCATCTCTGTCGGATCATAGACACATATGCTTCAATATCTTAGTCAAGCCCTAAGTGGTTTGTACTTAGGTTCGCAATACCAGATGTACAAACTTGTCTGGTTATAAAGAAGATCTAAATTTCTTTCTTAAGGATGATAAGCCAAAGCTTATTTCGATTAGGCTGTTGATCGCATGCAACATGCCTTTATCGACTCCTATCACCGCAATTGTCCGTCGAAGACTACCAACCAACCAAGGCTAGTTCCTTGGTGGAATCATGAGATTGGTAGATTTCGCAAATAAACTAGGAGGCTTCACTGCCTACCATCCGCGATGCAAAAAAACTTCATGGATAAATTTCTGTGAGAACATATCTGAAGTTCCCAGATCGGCCAAAATAATGAAAATTATGACACACGATAATACTAAACTTCTTGACACCCTTCAGTTTAAAGATGGTAGTTGTGTCTTTGGATCAACTCCATTTTAACGGACCGGAAAGTGATGTCTTCCCTGCTCGGTGATTCCCTTATGATCTCCATCAGCCATGGCTGCCCTCAGGAGGGTTCTCTCTCCGGTTGTGGTGCTTGGTGGTGGATGAGCTCACGTGGAGGCTGAATAGTGGGGGATGACACTGTTTCAGTTACGTCGATGATATTGTCATCATTGTCACTGGGAAATTCTCAACGACAGTTAAGGATGTAATGAGGAGGTCTCTGGCATCAGTCGAGTGCTGGTGCATGGAGGTCAACCTCATGGTTAATCTTAGCAAGACATTCCTGGTCCCATTTACTCTTAAAAGGTTCCAGGGATTTCCTTATTTGGAACTAATCAAGTGGAAAGCACCGAGGTGAAATACCTTGGTGGCATCCTTGACAGCAAATAAAGATGGAAACCACATCTTGATTATATTATCAAGAAGGGCAGAGTGCTATTTTGGAGGATTAGGATTACAGTCAGTCCCAGAGTTGTATACTGGCTGTATACTATGACCATCAGACCCATTGTGTCTTACGCAGCTGTGGGCTGGTGGCCAAAGGTCACTTTAAAAAACCGTGCAGTCTGAACTGTGCCCCCAGCAAAGGCTAGCCTGTATTGGTATTACAGGAGCTATGAGAACAGCCCCAAGTGCTTCTCTAGAAGTTATCCTGAGCATTCTTCCTATACATCTTTTCATAGAGGAAGCTGCTGGTTTTGTTGCCTATAGGCTTAACCAAACTGGGTGGTGGAAGATTAATAATTGGGTAAATAGCCACACCAAGCTAAACCATGATATTTCCAGTACTTAGTTCCAGTACTTAAGATAGGTTCTGACATCTCGGCTGCTAAATTACACTTCAGTAAGCCTTTCGAGGTTAACTTCCCAAGCCGTACGGATTGGTCTAATAGTACCTTCGGTACCAAAGGTGATGTGGTCTGGTTTACCGATGGCTCTAAGACCAATTCTAGAAAAGGCGAGGGGATGTACTTCTTTAATATTAAGTATGGTTTTACGAAAGCCTGGGGGATTACGCTACCGTTTTCCAAGCAGAAATCTCTGCTATCTGCTTCTGTGCCAACTATTGTCTGAAAAAGAAGCAGGGGGGGGGGTTATCAAAATCTACACGGATAGTCAGGCCGCTCTTAACCAGTATAATATCATTTCTTAACTGGGTCTTAGCTGCTTGGATCTCCTTTCTGATCTTGGGACGCACAATAAAGCTCAACTTTATTGGATACTCGGCCATAAAGGGCATCACGGGAACGAAAAGACTGACACCTTGGCCAGGGACGGTGCAAGAGCTGGGTTTAGTGGACCTAACCTGCTCTACCCATTTCTCGTGGCCTGGTACGCAGCCTGGTCTCCAAGTATAGCTCGGATCATTAACTCAAGCTTTGAATTGAGATGGATGGTCAAAGGCAGGACAATGAATTTATCCCTGGCCCCTCCAGACAGAGTGCAAAAGAGTTACTCTCGCTTTCTAAGACGAATATAAAGTTGGTAACCGGCCTACTTACATGATATTTCCAACTTAAATCTTATTAGAGTCAGAGATGACCCAATTTGTAGGGCTTGTCTGGCTGAAGCGAAACCACCTCTCATTCTTTGTAGCTGTAATTACTATGCGGCTCAAAGGTTTGAGCAATTCGGTATGCATCGGTGCGAGACGCATGACTGCTTCAACATCCCGGCCAAACGGATTCTTAACTTTGTGTCGGAAATAGGACTTTTTACCTAAAGTCGAAGTGCGTGGCTTTGCACCCCTTTCAATAATAATAATAATAATAATAATAATAATAATAATAATAATAATAATAATAATAATAATAATAATAATAATAACTTATCCACTCGAATTAAATGCATTAAAAGTCTCTAGATGACTTAGGCATAAGGATGTGCCGAGGGTAATAGCCTAACTGATTATTTTAAATATTATTATTATTATTCGAGTTATCCGACTATTCTAGCAGTAGTAAGAAAAATAAGCGTATTTGACCACGGGGTATCGATTTCCAAAGGATATCGACGGGGTATCGATACCAAAGGAGAAAATAAGAGCATGTAGCGAAATTTTGGGTAGACCTCGATGATTATACTGTGATCACCCCAAATAATGAAACTTATTGGGGGTGTGGCCTATCTGGACGTGAAGAAACAACCCCACGCTACAACCTAAAACAAATCCGGGTACACGTCGGGCTTTCACTATTGGGGCCAACGTTAAAATATAAATTAAAAATACAGCTTTGTCTAGGGGTATGATGTGGAATAAACGCTAAAACATTTAATAAACTTAGAAAATATAATTCAACACTACCTAAAACTACGGTGCACCTAGATAATTAACTAACTAATAAAATAATACTTAATTCTAGAACAATAAACAAACCTGTTATACAGGCTGTACTACGCGGATATAAAAGTTACAACGCACACCCGTTAGGTGAAATGTGCTGATTCGAATTGGGATGTTAAACTAACAGCGAAGAGGATATATAGCTTATAGTTTTTAGCATTACGATACTCAAGTGTTCGAGATGTCGAAGAGGTGGATCATACGCTACTGGTGTAACCCGTTGGAGGTTTGGTCCGCTCACTCTCAGGAACACAGCAGTCACACACCTGGCGTGCGGTTGACTGAGCGACGGCGATGTCGAGGTGCCGGCCTCAGCGGTGAATATACACTTGACGTCCTCGAATACACTGGCGGGTTGACTGTAGATCTCCGATTATGTTCCGTCAATTCCTCAGAACATTTGCCGCGTTTCTGGTATTGACCGTATTAAATATGGGACTTCTCCACCAAGAGTTTAGCGGTACAAATAGTGGTGGAAACTTGGGACTGCTATTAATTACAGTTCTTCGA
Organism: Leiobunum rupestre; assembly: GCF_980474605.1. NCBI lineage: Eukaryota > Metazoa > Arthropoda > Arachnida > Opiliones > Sclerosomatidae > Leiobunum > Leiobunum rupestre. The sequence goes on from NC_143386.1 coordinate 52,543,388, forward strand.
TCCGAGAGCAAGATTAACGATCTCCTTTTCTCCTATTATCAAGAATCTTCTCAACGACTTTTTCTCCTTTTTTAAAATCTAATTCGGACACGAGCCTAAACTTCAAATCCTCCGCGCGTGTTTTACGTAAACAGAGTCGATTTAAATCCATATTAAAACTAATATAATATAAAACTTTTATAATGTTGGCAACCTTTTATTTAGGATAATTGAAAATGAATGGGAGTTAAAAAAATAGTAGTAACGGGAAACGTGAACGCCAGAAATGGATGGAAACATTCCACGGTCGAGCGCGGGGATCGGAACTCCCTGGCAAGACAAGTCTCGAATACCCAAAACACAATCTCTGAGTGACCAGCGCCCAGAAATATAAGTTTTAAACGACCGTGGAATTCTGGATGGTAGAATTAATAATAAAATTAAAATAGTCAATCAAATTTTGAAAACATCAGAATTCCACGTTACAAGCAGGGTATCGTTACCCTGGTGGAAATAAAAGTATCGAATGAGAGCGTAGAAAGAATGTTGTACGTACGAAATCGACGAGTTTCAATTCTTCGTAAGAATTTGGCGGTCCCAGCGATTCCCACGCAGATAGATAGGGAAAGGGGGTCTAGTCTTATGGCCTTCGAGATTACCCGACCTAACTCGGCTGGACTTTTTCTTGTGGGGATGGATGGAGGATCTGGTATACGCCATGCCAGTATATTCGGACATTAATCTGGTGGCATGGATCCAAGCCGTTACCAAACAGATTCGGAACAAACCGGGAGTATTTCAACATGTAAGTGATTCCCTACTTCGACGCTGTCATCTTTGAAGGTAGAAAATTCTAACATTTATTGTAACTTGTACAAAATACCCATTTTCCTACTTTGTTCTTCTGTATTTAATTAAACTCATTGCACATTTCTTATTTACACATTTGGTTTTTGTTATTATCTAATTCCCACGCATTCACAAACTCACCGTACCCTTAAAATAGCATTTCCCTGCTCCTTGGTTTTGTGCTTGTTGCAACCTTTTCCACGGTCTAGTAGGCCAGACTTTGAAGCTCACTGGGGCTATTTTAACTCATCGTAGGAAAAAGGGAAAAACCAGGCTTACTTCTCAATTCACCCCCTACAACTCCTTAAAATATTTGCATAACCTTTTGAAACACACTGAATATACGTTTTTAAATCTAATTAGCATTGTTCATACTAGTTCAGACGACTAATACTTGAAATTAATGTCGCCTGAGCTAACTTATTTTTCGGCCCCCATCGGAAACCTATCCCAATTATCGATTATTAAGTGGTTAAACGTATTCACTGACATCAAAATGTTATAAAACCATTAATTACATGTAGCCCATACAACATGTATTCTTTGAGTAAGCATATTACTTTTACAATTTCAGTGATGTGTCTTAACTCGTCGATAACATCCGCTTTTTCGATTGTCAGCATCTTCGTCTAGTATTGCGGGACTGCAGAAGGTACGCTAACTTTCGGGTAAAAGTCTGCACAGAGCCACGATGTCATCAACTCTGGTCCACCGCTGCCCATTTCATATATGTATAATTGTATAAAGTCAGTTGCAGGTTAATAATTCAAGGCAAAAAAATCTATTACATTTGGCGGAAAGATACCAGCACGAATTTTATGTAAATTGACGGCACCTTTTCGAATTTCGCCTATTTTCTGTGGAATTCCTGAAAGTTCCTACGCGTGTTCTATATCCATTTTAGAAATTCTATGGCGTTAATTTCTAAGTTATGAATACATATTTAATGTAATTATTATTTTTAAGCTTCATTATAGCGTATTTTAAGTATTATGCTCCTTAACAATCATCAAATCACATGTTTATGTACGTTAACTTTGTAATCTAGGTATTACCTGTTCTATTTTTACCTCTCCGAGGGGACAAAGTCCCCTAGGAGGGGTTATACAACGACCGTGTCTGTCTGTGGGTCTGTGGGTGGGTCTGTGGGTCTGTCTGTCTGTCAGGACTGCGAACGCGTTCGCATTTTCGGTGCAAAGTGTAATCACTGCGTACGCAGTTTCTCAAAGGGTTGGCAAAACCACCGGGTGACGGTGAGCGTTAACGGATGCATTTGCGGTTTGGTTTGGATGGTGTTTTTTCGCTCACCGTCGTGACGGTTTGGTGTATTACGTTTTTGTAATGTTTATGCGTAGGTTGTGAGTGTTGAATTTGTTGTGTTTGTGTTCTGATGGTTGTGCATGTTGAGTCTGTTGTGTTTATATGGGCGTTTTCTCTCCAACTTCTTCTTAATGACTTTGGGACGGACCGAGTGCTGAGTGTAATGCTACCTCTCAACGTCCAATGGCAGGGTTTCCACCAGTTGTACACGGTATTCGTCTTAGTATCAATTTGCGATCGCATCGGGCGGGATTTGAACCCGAGACCTCCTGATTGACAGGCGGACGTTCTACCACAGAACCACCGACACTTGTTACGCCTTATTGAAAATTAGACCTTCAGCTTTATCGGAAGCGTATTTAATAGAGTAGGAAATTTTGGTTTAATTGAAATAGAATTGAAATTGAAATTATTGCATCGAAGAAATTATAATTTAGCGTTTCTCTATTGATTAAAAACAAATGCGCCACCCAGGTTTCGAACCCAGACCATTCGGCTTGGCAGTCGAGCGCTCTACCACAGAACCACCGATAGCTGCTTAGATTCACTGAAATTAAGACAGGCATCGTAAGCATAATAGGTAATAAAGTCTTTTTTTATTAATGAATTTATGAAGGCCTAATCTGGTATTTTTTAAAGGTTAAATCTTGTTTTAGCGCAGTCAGCCGAGATTAGAGGGTTAAAGGGTAGACCCTGTGGGTGGTCCACTTTCTTAACGACCTATATATAGTTCTGTTAATTCAAAGGAGATAATTTAACGTTAATTGCGTTAAGAGCTGGCGGTTAGTCAAGTGGCTCTCTGTGCTTTGTTGATGGTAAGGTTTTTGCTTCTTGTAAATACATTTGGTGTGGATATTTGGATATCTACGATTTCTAACGCAGTCAATGATTTCTTGGGTGTGCGAGTCATTATATGATATTGGAAATTGGACGGCATTGGTCTTTTTCCTGTGGTATGCGTCACAACGTCAACAGGAAGTGAACGAGTCGTCCACTACCAGATATCTACGGTATCTTCATCAAGGGCGAGTGTTCAAATAAAATGAGCGTTAAAGATGCGGCAAGTATTTCGTAAGCGAGTAATTCCAAAAAGCCTCTGTAGATATTTCTTTCATTAAAATTTGCTTCGTATTATATTTAACTGATAAACTTGTTCTGTAAAAGGGTTTAATTCAATTGTGCATTGTTATAGTACGTCTAACTTACTGTTGTAACTACTTAACTTATGATATTCTGAATAAATTAAAATTGGTCGTTTCGTCTCAATTATTTTAATTATAATTAAAATTTTATACCGGGCGGGATAGAAATGGGTTAATATTTTTAACAAATAACTCTAAATTGCGGAGATATATCTTTAAGGGTTATCTCGAGAAATTAATACCACTAGGGACAATTCTTCCGAGGAGAGGTATATTTTGGCTTGCCAACTTGTTACTATTGTAGCGCAACATAAGTTGACGTACATTAAAGTTAATCCTACCGCGAATGAAGATGTATCGGGTCTAACTGTTTCAGCCTGCTGTAATCTTGGAATCACATCTGTCAAGAATCTCGCACCAGTCTTTTCTTTTCACACGTGTCTCGTGGTTTTTTTTCTTCTTTTCCACGTGAAACCAATTTTGGGATGACCAGCTTCAAACAAAGTTTAAAGAGGAATTAATCCCGACCAATGGTCAAGAAGGGGTAACGATTTACATCACCCGAACACACACGCACAGATACTGACTTTATCGGCTGATTCATTTATCATAGCACTTAGGCAGGGATGGCATATCTAATCCTTTTGGAATTATAATGTTTACCAAGCTTTCCCACAACGAGAAAATCCCCAACACATAACTCATCAATTTCAAATACCGAAAGAAAACAAATGTCAAAAATCAGGACCACTGGATCCAGTGTCGGTTTCCCATGCAATACCAAAGGGTTTACCGAATTTGAGAAATCACCGGAGCCGTATTAACCCAATTATAGAATTATATTATATGTTATTTGACGCTGCAATACAATACTTCAATAGTTAGAGCGTGTACAAAATATAACAAGTTGTCAAACCAAAATATACCTCTCCTCTGTTGCAGAACGCTCAGCTGTCGTGCAGGAGGGTTCGGGTTCGAATCCCACCCAGATAGACCATGTTTCGAAGTGATAAGCAAAAACCAGTAACAAATAATGATTATGTTCTTTAATAAATTGCAAAAAAATCACAACAGCTGTTCAAAATGCTCACCTTGAGCTACAAATGATTGTCGAACGTTTTCGAAGATTTCAGTCGTGTTACGGTGAGTCTCACATTCATCAATAACGCGCTGACTAAGATCGTCAACATCACGGACGTCTGTTTTATAAACTAGATTATATCCTAGCACCACCGATCCAACGCCGCCGACATTTTCTCGGGCGCCGAACCACCGCCGCCGAGTTATTTAATTTTAGGCACGCCGCCGCCGACTATAAATGTTGTTAATAATTTTGAGTTATTTTACGTTACTTCATTATTTTTCCAAATACACTTTTAAATTACGTATAAGCTAAGACATTATCGTCAGGGGAATAGTTATCGCGGGAGGGAAGGTGTTCAACTTTAACAAATCAAATTTAGAGTAATACACTTTTGAAATACGTATAAGCTCAGAAGTAAGCTTGTTATATTACGGATGATTTTCACCCTGTAGCGAAAACGACGATAAGAATTGCTTTGTCAGTGGTGACTAGTGACACGAGTTAGTAAATGTAATATGTACTCTGTAATCATTTATACCTGACTCTAACGCGACGCCAGTAGAATTGCAACGATCAATTGTACGGAAAAGAGGAAAAGTTTGAAAGGTTGGTCAAGCGATCATCCTCCTTCGAAAATCAGAGGGCTGCCTATTGGCAGTGGCAGAAAAAAGAGATAAACTCCTTTCACGTACAGCATGGGGAGAGGCCAGTTGCTGCGGTACCACTTTAAAAATATCGCCGGTACTAGGGGAAATTCTAAGGCTTTGCCCGTTGAATAGTCTTTACTTACCATACGCTTTTGGCAAGTGAAATATATATTTGTCGTGTTAAGCATGGTTTTCACTTGGCGGTTTTTTGGCGAAAAAACCGGCGTCGACCGAAAATGGAACAATTTTACCGCTGACGCTGGGCGAATTTTCGGTTGGGTGTAGCGTTTTCAAATTCTATACGTGACCGACACAGCTCTAGGGGGCGCTGTGGAGCCGAATTTATCTCACCATCGCTTATGTGTGTTACGTCTGCTATTATAGCCGAAATAGCAAATGGTCTTATTGAGAGAATTCGGCAAAAATGCGAAAATCTGGAGGTCGATGCTGCTCTTAACGTTGCATTGTAATAATAAAGCAAGTAACTCCAAAGGAAAAAAAAATCTTTTTATAAGTTTCTGCTTAACGAGTCAGTTTTAAAACTATGGTTGTCAGTTATTTTCCCAAATTCTAGTAAAAGGCCTACAAAATGGTCTGGCGGATTTACCTTAAGGCTGAGAAGGCTGGAGCCTAGGGCGGCAGATTTTAGGGGCGGCAAATTTGGGGACAGAATTGTTTTAGCCGTCTTACAGAAATGAAAAAGATTTCCGTAAGACGGTTTTCTGATGTCTTGCAACTAGAGATGTCTACAAGACATTTTCCGGTAACTTCTCCCTCTTCAATTTCATTGTACATTCAACGTACCGTAAACTTCTATAAGTTATATGGTAAAACACCCAGTTCCTGGCCCCCAACCAGTAATCGGCCTCTGCGTCTCTGCCCATACTTTGTATGAGTGAGAAGAGAGGAAAATTGCGCCGAAATATTACCAGACCGACTACTGGACAGGGGCGGCGAAATAGGGTAAGCATTTTTTTTAGTTGGCGCGGTGGCGGCGTTTGGAAGTGGTTATAATTTGATTTAAAAAATATAAAAATTTATCCTGAATAATGTATCTGATACACGTTAAAAAATTAAGTTACGGAGTTAAATATAAATAATGCAAATTGGCAAGTCAAAATATACCCCTCCCGGAAGAATTGTCCCTAGTGGTATTAATTTCTCGAGATGACCCTTAAAGATATATCTCCGCAATTCAGAGTTATTTACTAAAAAGTAATCCCGGTTCAGTCCCGCCCAGTATAAAATTTTAATTATAATTAAAGTAATTGAGACGAAACAACCGATTTTAATTTATTCAGAATATTATAAATTAAGTAGTTACAACAGTGAGTTAGACGAACTAAAACAATGCACCATTGAATTTAACCCTATTTACAGTAAAGGTTTATCAGTTAAATATAATACGTAGCCAATTTTAATGAAAGAAATATCTACAGAGGGTATTTGTATTTTTCTCGCTTACGAAATACTTGCCGCATCTTTAACGCTCATTTTATTTCAACACTCGCCCTTGTTGAAGATACCGTAGAATAGCTATATTAGACATCTGGTAGTGAACGAATAGTAGACTTCCAGTTGACGTTGAGACACATACATGAAAAAGACCAATGCCGTCCGAATTCCAATATCATATAATGACTCGCACACGCAGGAAATCAATGACTGCATTAAGAATCGTAGATATCCAAATATCCACACCAAATGTATTAACATGAAGCAAAAACCTTACCATCAACAAAGCACAGAAAGCCACTTGACTAAACGGCAGCTCGTATATCAATAAATGTTAAACCAACGCCTCTGCCTATATTTAAGGCGATAATAAAACCCGTAAATAAATAACAAAAAACTAACAAAGTGGACCATCCACGGGTTCTACCCTTTAACCCTCTTATCTCTGCTGGCTGCGCTAAAACAAGATTTGACCTTTAAAATTTCATACGTAAATAATGTAGATTTTAATAAAATGGTACCGGAAAAATTGACGTTAATAACTTTAAAACTGCTTAAAACACTTTCGCTAAAGCTGTTTTAGAAAAACACCGTAGCTCAACAAGCGTCGGTGGCTCAGTGGTTAGATTAAATCTCTTGCACGCAGCAGACCCGGGTTCGATTCCCAGCCGGCGCCAATAAATCGCAAATAGGCATTATAGACCCTAAGACGAATATCGTGAACAATTGCCCCAGTAGCACAATTTAGTCGGGCCGATGGACGTATAAAATCAGTCGGCCGATTAGGTCGGGTCGTAGTCGGCCGTCTCGTAGCCGATCTTCTTGGTCGGGTTGTAGTCGGCCCTCAGCTGGTTAACAGGTTGAAATGTCACAGCCTGTTTTGTGGTCGGTAGAGAGTCGTTGTATTGGTATGACCCCTTTATTGAACTTCTTTGCTTACCCAAATATCAGTCGGCCCTACCAATTTTCGGTCACTTTTTCAACCCAGAAACCAAGACTGTGTAATAGTCGGCCCTACCTATATTGAGTCACTTTGCCTAGCAAAATATTAAGACTACATCAGTCGGGCCTACCAATTTTTGGTCCTTTCCTGACCAATAAATCACTGCATAACAGTCGGCCCTACCTATTTTTAGTAACGTTATAGACCAAACATCAAGACTATGTCAGTCGGCCCTACTTAATAAAAGTAAATTTGCCGACCAAACATCAAGCTTATCAGTCGACCCGACCTATATTATGCTGTTTTGCCGACCAAAAATTAAGGCTGTATAGTCATAGGCTCTACCAATATATCAATTAACAGTAATAATTTTACATGGATATAATTAAATGACAAACATACATTCTTAAATGTTTAAGAGATTTTAATAAAAACATATTTAAATACTTTGGCTAACAAACTTTTGCTATGCTCGAAAAAAATTTACTTTTAGACACTGTTAATAACTTATTTAAAATGATTGATAAAAAGATAGATACTTCATAACTAAAATTTTAATTTAATAATGTAATATTTTATTTTCAATAGGAGAGTTTTCAAACCGAAGTTCGTTATTAAGTCATAGTTAAGCATTTACCCAACTATGACTTGAAAAGGGACTTTGGTTCGAAAGCTCACCTATTGAAATTAAAATGTTATATAAATATAAGATTTTAGTCATGAAATAACTTGTCTTTTTAATTATACATGACTTATTTTTTTAAATTCATGATTATCAATACAAAATAAGTTTTTAAACACAATCTTCCTGATCATTTTTGTCAGTGTCTTTTGACTCCATTCCTTTTAAGCTTCTCCTTAGGCGTCACCCGTTCCTATCCTTAGCGTGTTTGAACCATAATTTTATTGAAGATTCTACATCTATATCTTTTCCCAGTTTCAAATTGGTTGACCGTTTTTATTATTCACACTATACCAAATGATGAAATTCTTTATTAGCATGTTTACAAAAGCTTCTTTTTCATTTGCTCCGATCCAGTTACAATTTAGAGCAACTTCATTTGTCATTACGTTTCGCATAATTCTTCTTGTGGAGTCAGATATTTTTTTGCACCCCAAGTTGAAATTTTGTCTACCTAATTAGTAATAATTTTTTTAAATAATAACCAAGTATCACATATAACAGTTTCAACACCGATAACCGAGATAATGGAAATTATCTTTTTTTTGGAATAGATAAAAACCAAATATTTAAATGGAAATAGACATTTTGGCTTTAGGAACAGGGTTCAAACAACAGGCTCCAAGGCCTATAATTTGGACAATGTATGTACCACGTATCTTTCACCATAGAATGGAAAATTAAACCGCCCTCAATTGACAATACCTTCGCTGTTAATCTATCAATTTGTGGTTCCTGATACCCCGTAATTTGGGCACTTACTGCCTCACGTACCTTTTGAGATTGAAATTTAAACTGTGCGAATTTAGAAATCCCAGCAAAGCTAAACTTAAGTACTAGAATATTATTAATTTGAAAACCTGAACTAGATACTTGAATGCTGAATTTTTGGTACTTAAAACGACTAAAACAAAACAAAATACTTTCACATGCTCCCTATAAACTTCAGCCATTGAGCATGCATTCAAACTTACCGATTTTCTTCCTATGTCACTATCACACAAGAGTTCATTAAATTCAGTTACGTCGTTGACTTTGTTGATTGGAAATTCTGGCAGGCCAGTAAAATCTATATCCATTGGTTTTCCACTACCACTGCCAGCTAAACTATTGACCACTTCAGTAGCTTATGTGTAGTTATGTCGCACAACATTGAGATAACAGTTGTTTTATTAAACTCTTATCTGAAATATCTGAAAGCAAAATCGCATTGTATTTGATTCACGTTATATATTTAAAAACAAATTTAATTATTCCTGATTTACCATTTATAATGCTGGGGATTGTAGAAGTTGTTGCACGTTGAGACTTTGCACTTTCTAAAAACATAAGGCAATTCCTCTATTTCCATAATGAATAATAATGTAGACCAAGGCCTACCTCTAAATCTACGAAAGTTGGGATTTTAAAATTATAAATAAGCTTAAAACCCGTAAATGTTATGTAAAATACCGAATATTATTTAAAAACTATATGTAAATACTTTTATGGCCGGAAAAGAAGAAAAGTTGCTTGGAAATTGACTCGGATGGAACCACGGATTTAACTACCGCTTTAACAAAATGCACAAATGAGCGGGAAAACACACGCGTGCGGAAAAATTATTATAACGGTCTACAACCAGCTTGGGACACAGCCAACTTCGATCAACTCGTACACTTATATACGAGAAGATATAAGTTGGTGGTCTTATGACGTAAATAATGAAAATAATGATTGAGTAAAAATTATATAAATATAATTTATGCAAACATTTACGTATTAATTATCGGCTATCTAACTTTAATCTGAAAATAGTGAAAACTAGATCAATCAAAAAATATGTAGCGAAAACTTCCATCCCACCTACTGTATCAGAGCCGATGGAGATAGCCAACCACGTGCTCTCTTAAAATCCACGAATTATTCGGCGTTAGAATATCTTAATTTAGTTTAGGAAGCCCAACGACCATCGCAGTCGGCACAACTAATTTGACTATTATGATAATTTTTAAAAGGTGTTTAATTCTTAATTATAAACTTAATTTTCCAATTTTATCGATCTTTAACGAAAGCAAGACCCATATCCGACCAGAAACCGGACTTTTTGAGCTTCTGGAGGAACGTCGGGCCGACCAACCTTTGACAATTTTTACACAATAACACCATATGTTACAGCTGCTCAAATTATAGTCGGCCCGACCGCGAGGGATATGTATTAAGTCGCCGTAAAACTCACAATCGGTTTCTATCTTTTCCGAAAGCAAGACCCATATCCGACCAGAAACCGGACTTTTTGAGCTTCTGGAGGAACATCGGGCCGACCAACCTTTGACAAATTTTACAAAATAAAACGCATATTTTACAGCTGATCAAATTATAGTCGGCCCGACCGCGAGGGATATGTATTAAGTCGGCGTACAACTCACAATCGGTTTCTATCTTTTCCGAAAGCAAGACCCATATCCGACCAGAAACCGGACTTTTTGAGCTTCTGGAGGAACGTCGGGCCGACCAACCTTTGACAATTTTTACACAATAACACCATATGTTACAGCTGCTCAAATTATAGTCGGCCCGACCGCGAGGGATATGTATTAAGTCGCCGTAAAACTCACAATCGGTTTCTATCTTTTCCGAAAGCAAGACCCATATCCGACCAGAAACCGGACTTTTTGAGCTTCTGGAGGAACATCGGGCCGACCAACCTTTGACAAATTTTACAAAATAAAACGCATATTTTACAGCTGATCAAATTATAGTCGGCCCGACCGCGAGGGATATGTATTAAGTCGGCGTACAACTCACAATCGGTTTCTATCTTTTCCGAAAGCAAGACCCATATCCGACCAGAAACCGGACTTTTTGAGCTTCTGGAGGAACATCGGGCCGACCAACCTTTGACAAATTTTACAAAATAAAACGCATATTTTACAGCTGATCAAATTATAGTCGGCCCGACCGCGAGGGATATGTATTAAGTCGGCGTACAACTCACAATCGGTTTCTATCTTTTCCGAAAGCAAGACCCATATCCGACCAGAAACCGGACTTTTTGAGCTTCTGGAGGAACGTCGGGCCGACCAACCTTTGACAATTTTTACACAATAACACCATATGTTACAGCTGCTCAAATTATAGTCGGCCCGACCGCGAGGGATATGTATTAAGTCGCCGTAAAACTCACAATCGGTTTCTATCTTTTCCGAAAGCAAGACCCATATCCGACCAGAAACCGGACTTTTTGAGCTTCTGGAGGAACATCGGGCCGACCAACCTTTGACAAATTTTACAAAATAAAACGCATATTTTACAGCTGATCAAATTATAGTCGGCCCGACCGCGAGGGATATGTATTAAGTCGGCGTACAACTCACAATCGGTTTCTATCTTTTCCGAAAGCAAGACCCATATCCGACCAGAAATCGGACTTTTTGAGCTTCTGGAGGAACATCGGGCCGACCAACCTTTTACAATTTCTACACAATAAAACGCATATTTTACAGCTGCTCAAATGATAGTCGGCCCAACCGCGAAGAATATTTAAATCAACCATATCAGTCGGCATTGAGTCGGCGTGACGCACACTAGCCGACTCCGACTACTACCCGACACCTCGACCACTACACGACCATAAAACGCACTACGTGTGCTACTGGGGTGGTGGAAACACTGCCATTGGAAGTTGAGAGGTTGCCATAGAACTCAGCACTCGGTCCATCCCTAAAGTCAATAAGAAGAAGTTGAAGAAAAAACGCCCGTACATACACAAATACCACACCCACAACCGTCATAACACAACAAACACCAATACCCACAACCGTCATAACACAAACTCAACATTCACACCCTACACATATACATTACAATAACGAAATATCCAATCAAACTGAGTTAAAACTGTTGCGACGGTGAGCGTTAACGAAAAAAAATCCAAACAAAACCCAACCACAAATTAATCCGCTAACGCTCACCGTCGCACGGTGGTTTTGCCACCACTTCGACTTCGTTCCCTAATTCTTAGCAACTGCGAACGCAATGATTAAGCTTTGCACACACAGACACGGTGATTGTTTAAGCCCTCATAGGGGTTATAATTAAAATTTATTATTATTAGTTTATTACTAATAATAATAAATTTTAAAATTTTAATGTTAAATGAGTAGTGAAGAAAATAAATATAAATATGGATACCTTGGTGGGCAAAATTTGACCAAAGATTTTGTGTTAAAAATTGGAGGAGCAGTGGACTGTGATTTGAAAGCAGAAGGACGTCATTCTGTTGTTCACAGGAGTATTTTTTAATACTATTTCAATTAATTTGACAAATTAATCAACAGTAAAAAATAATGTATGTCCCTTTAAGGCCGCACCTCTAACGAGCTCTAAACTGTTTTTTTAGTTCGAAGAGCTGTTTTTGTTATAATATATGTCTATTTATGAGAAGTGGTGCTTTATAAAATTGGGTTGAGTCACTCTTGTAATTTTTTTAAAAATATTAAAAATGGAATGTTTGTATCAATAAAAGTTTGTCGATAATTGAGCCAGTTTTTCAAAAAACAAGGAAACAAAATACATTTTTGTAATATGAATCGTGTACCCGTGTGTAGGTGCTGGTTTGCTCAGATTTAAAGAGTGTAATTTAATATTTTTAACAATATTTTTGGAAATACTACTGAAATTAAATACTATTATAAATAATTATAAGTGAAAAATATAGCAATTACAAAATTCGTAGTTAATTTTTTGTTACTAGATGGCGGTATAAAAATTGGATTAAATGTTCAAACTAAAATTTTAAATACTAATAAATTTAAACACCATTATGAATAATCAATTTATATTAAGTGAAAAATACAGCAATTCCGAAATTCTTAGTTATATTAGGGGCTGTTCACAAATTACGTAACGCAGAAAAACCACTTTTTGGACTCCCCCCCTCCCCCTCGTAACAAAGAGTAACAAATGGAAAGACCCCTCTTCTTAAATTACGTAACAAATATCGAACCCCCCCCCCTTAAATTATTATAGTACGTAACAACTAATATGCTGGTAATAAAGTACAATAAGATCAGGTACTAAATTTTATTGTTTGTAATTATCATTTGAAATTACAACTGTATTTTTACGCAACACTTTATACCCATGGGTATGAAACTCTTTTAAACGTGAGTAAACCAATGAAAATACAAATGTTTTTAATAATTGTGACTGTTTCTGAAAATGAAGAAAATTTTATTTTACGATATTAAAAATAAGATGTGTTACGTAACATTTCAGTGAACCCTCCCTCCCCCCACGTAACATTTCGTAACGCTTGCCAAAACCCCCCCTACCACGTTACGTAATTTGTGAACAGCCCCTTAAGTGAAAAATACAACAATTCAAAAATTCTTAGTTATTTTTTTATACGAGATGGCGTTGGGGGCCTAAAATGAATGACAAGAGAATGAATTCTAGGAATATAAGTAATATTATTCGAGGAATTTAAGAAAATGTTCTAACTGAAAGTAAAATGAAAATGAATTAAATATTGACGGAAGCGAGATACGATATTTCACCAGTTCGCTCCAAAGTGCGCGTCCTTAACCATTACACCGGCCTCTCCAATGTGTCGTCGTTTAAAAATTAAAATACGGACAACGCGGCTCCCGCTTTCTTCGTAATTTTCTATGTTTTAAATACTTCATTTTTTGAGGTGTTAACTAATTAAATATTAAAATGTGGATATCGAATCTAGAGCTCCGAAATGCAAGGAATCCACATCTGGTCTCAGAATTAAAATCGGGCGAGTGGTTGATTTTATAATCACTAGCAAAAGGTAACGGGCGACTTTAAATTTTTAACAGTGTTTCGACGTTTTAAATTGTTTGACGGTGCTAACTATTTAAATAGGAAAATGGGCATATCGTGGGCAGTGCTACGAAATCCAAGGAATCCAAATCTGGTCTCCAAATTAAAATCGGGCGAGTGGTTGATTTTATAATCATGCGCAAAAAATAATGGGTGACTTTAAAGTTTCGATTCGCGGATCCGTCCCGATTGTGTACACGTTAACTTGACGTGACGCGGATTCCCCCGTTTTGGGCTGCCTTAAAAAGCATCCTATACAATTCTGCGGGTTTTTAAGGCGGAGGGAAAAGTGAGCTCTAAATATACTCCGCTGCCGCGGAGTATAATAAATGCATCTGTATTAGTATTATCCAAGATTCCAAACACGAAATTTGTTTTTCTGAGTCCGGCGGCTACTAACGGAGTCCAACGGACACAGATAATACGGTTAGTTGGCATAGATATAAGAAATGTATAAAGGTCTAGATAAATTTCGGGGCGTTTAAGCCTAACATAAAATACGGAATTGATACCAAGCAGACACCGAGGAAAGCACGTGACCAAGAGCGCGAGCTCTCTTAGCATTTTAGTACTAAGTGCTTGACCTTTCCGCAGGCCGTAGTCTTTAGACACCATCTGTTGGTGACTTTTAATATAATTTTTAAGCAGGAGACAATGGCTCTCGCGACGATAGCACGAGCTTTCTTACCGATAGATAGCACCTTATAAGGATAGCCTGCAGAAATTACGCGTTTCTGCTAGCTGTTACCTCCGTATTCACTCCCTTTGAAATATTTTATCTAGACCTTTATATATGTTTCCTATATCTATGGATAGTCGGACACCGTGCATTATTAGTCTACTTTCTACGGACCTTGGACACCGACACACCGTGTAGATCTAAGGTTACTCATTTGACACTGACGTTTAAATTTGCAAGTTTTTTATTTTATGTATTTTTTATTACTGCATTAGTTTTACATGGCATTGATACATATAGGTATTTGTTATTGTTAACCAAGTTTATTAAATTCATCCTGAATTAACCATCGAAATAGAAAATTTTACATAACCGAAACGCCCAAAAGAAAAACAACCTTTATCGTTTCCCTCAAAACTTTCATATTTTTTATGATGAAGTAGGGTGCACGACCACACAAGAAGTCTAAGTAATTTGTTTAGGTAATACTAATATATCGTTATATAATGTTTTAATTCCTACTAATTCTAAGTTTCTACGTAAGCTATGATGGGAAAATATAATTTTAAAAACTTTATAGTTATTCTCTATAGTCTATACCGAAAATTCAAACACGTGCAAACAATTTTATTCTGTTAAAAATTAAAATACCTTTATGAGTATCACATGTGCACTTTAGATAGTTGCACTTTAAAGAGTTACGAGTTCAACTCTACTTCACATTAACTTGCTAAGGCCAATAAGGAATAATTTTAAAGAAATGTCGGACTCGAGTCAATTTTAATGAAGAAAACAGAAAAAATAATTTGGAATAAACCATACATCGTGCAAAAAGAAATATTAGATACTTCGAAAGAATTCTTCTTCCCCTCAAAGTACTTCAAATGTTCCATTCTAATTAGGTATTTCGGAAGCTGTGCAATTTCATCTTTTTCATTTCGGATTCAGTTCTTGAATAAAAAATTGTTAGAATGAGTAATGGGAGAAAGAAGGCCAAATTAAAACGATAAAAATTGCGTTTTTGTAAAATTGGAAGTAGTGACGAAAGATCAGGAACTTCAACAACATGCACTGAGACAATTCAATCTGAAAAAAAAATGAAATGGATTTGAACTCTGCAGTCATCGGTTGAACAATCCACTTTAGAAAAAACTGACAATTATGTTCTTGACGAAAATAAATCATCAATAAGTAATAGCAGCTACAACATTGAAGATGCGTCTCAGAGACTCAGTCATTAAATGATAACCAAGTGCAAACAACAGTAAATCTAAACAAAGATCCAGCCTGATGGGAAATCAACGATAACTTAAGGGAGATTATCGCAAGATGCGGCTTCGATCAAAACAAATCTTCTGACTTCTCTAAAAGTGAAAACCTATTTGCTGATCAGCGTCGTTTCTTACCAGTGAGTATCTTTTAAAGAAAAATGAAAAACATGGAAGTGAAGGACCGAAATTGGCTGGTTTATTCTGAAAGTAAGAGTTCCCTATATTGCGGACCCAGTTTGGCATTCGGTCCGTTGGAGAATAAAACAAAGTTTGAGATCGAAGGATTTAATGATTAGAAAAGTGCAGAACACCGAGTAGCTCAGCATGAAAACTCTGCGCGTCTTAAATCTTGTATAGTTAAGTCCGAAAACTAGAAGTGTGATTGATGGTCAAATCGACAATTTACTGCATCTCCAAATTAACGAAGAAATTACTTGACCTAAAGAGAGTAAACCTCACACGTTGGTCAGCTAGAGAGGATGCATGTAGAAGTTTGAGAGACTCTTGGTATGAAATCCTTAAAACTTGGGAAACAATCAGGGATGATTGTACCGAAAAGCCTGTCACACGTAACGAAGCGACGGGAATTCTCTTGAAATTAAACAACTGGAAACGGCGTTAATGGTTGTTGTGTGGAATGTTGTTTTGGAAAGAATAAACAAAGTGAATGTTCAAATACAGGCTGGTACCGAAGATTTGATTACTGTAGCCGATCTTTATGTAGCTCTTCGCAAGTTTTTGGTAGAACAACGAGAAAATTTCAAGTATTTAGAAGAAAAGGCGATGGAATTAAGTGTGTCGAAGCAGTACACAAAAGACATGGGAAAAAGACAACCGAAAAAAAAATATGATGAAACACCTGATGAAGAAATGAGAATGACTGCGAGTGATACTTTCAGCGTTAACATATTTATCGTCATCATTGATAGACTGGTGTAACAAATTACTTATATTTAAAAACCCTTCTCACAATTTTACCTATAAATATCCAAACTTTTATTTTGACATTTTTAATCCTTTAAAAAAAAATGTGGGCATTCCCTTTTTCCAAAGAATGTTGTTTCCTCTTTTAACAAAGGCTGGTACCCCGGGCTGGTTAAACGCCGTGTAGGCAAAAACTTTCCACGCTCAATAGAGCTTTACGCATCATGAAGGGACGCTTAGGCCTTCGAGAACTTACACTGCACGCAGGTACAGTTCAAGGCTGATTTCCGGGAAATTAGAGTAAGTCCAATATCCGGGCCTAAAAACCCCGATGAATTTTTGGCGCGAAATGAGTGCGAGATAGAGAGAGCTCTATCAGAAAATGAGGAGCCAGATCGTCTCTGACCGAGAAGTAACGAGTGACCTTCTCCGACCTCTGCGGTCGCCAACGAATACGATTTAGTTTTATTTTATCCGCAACGTTCCAGTCCGGTGCCGGACTAGGCCCACGCCGACGACTTTATAATAAGGAGGAAATAGAATAGATCCGTGGGATGTGGCTGTTTGGCGTAACATTTTATAAGTTGAAACAGATAAATTTCCATCCATAATTAGGGCTAAAGCTTCTTCAGCAGTACAAGTTGTTTGGCTCTGATTCGGATTTTTAGTAAGCTGCTGAATTCTTTTAAACCTATTTGGACTTTTTAATAATTCTTTCAAGACGTGGGACAACTGGTTTTCGCCTTGATATTTTAAAACGAGTTCCGTGGATTTTACAATTTCTTCTGTTGAGTTTCCCGCTACCGTTGTCGCTAGATCACTAACTCTTCGCCTTTTCGTTCTAGACGATGCCGAGGCGTAGTCTATTTGTGGCCTCTCAGCATTTGCAGATTCTACATTCGAAGAGGTTCCTGGTACATATCATATTGGTTGATTTCTTGGTGCCTTCAGTATCTTTTTAGGAATGGTATAGTCCTAATCCAGCCATGAAGCGTGAGCCATCTTAAAGTTTTTCATACAACTGGAACCGTCTTTCCACCACTTATCTTTTCCTTTCGCAAAGATATTTTAAGTATTTCAAAGTCATCAGTTGAACAATTATCTTTTAAGTTGTCTCGTAGCAAAGAAAGTGTTTTCTGGGTGCACACGTTGATATCTTTTTCGGATTTAAATATATCGATTAAATCAGACTTCTTAATGGAGATAATCGATTCCAGCTGCACCTGTTTTTTTCAATAGTGCATTCAGTCATATTAGTAAGTTTCCGTGTCTGAGTTGACCTAGTGGACCATCTACTACAATTTATTCCTAACTGAAAACAATCGTATCGCCTGCTTTTGGAGGCCTACTTCAACGGCTGTGTAAAACCAAGCAAAGCAAAAGTGAAAACAGAATCAAAATTTCAATAATATAGACTAAAAATATTATTCCAAAATAAAGACGTTTATAACGTTTGCGTATAAAGTTCAAGGTTGTCTCTTACATAGGTTGCTATTCTTATAAAACAAAACAAAACCATTTTGTGAGAAAATTTAAGTTTCGGATTTTGCTTAAAACATTTAATTTTTCCGGCCCAAAAACCGCCCAAATCTTGGCTAGCTTTGGGCTATATTAAAGAAATTGTTTTAACATAGATAAACGTCAATGGTTGCCGGACTAACAGAGATCGCAACGATTTTTCATCGTAATTACATTATATGACTTCTTGTCTACCCATAGTGAAAAGATCTACGAAATTGGCTAGCATCGTTTGGAGTTAGAGCCAGTCAAAGATGACTGATTTTGTGTATTTTGAGATGGTTTTCGTTTCGTATCTTTATTTATATACGAGTTATCGCTATCCAAAAAATACTACATGATGTGAATAGCTTAATCTATCCAATGTTAAGGTCAAAATTGTCAAAAACGCAATAGGAAGTTAACTTGGCCGCTAGGGGACGCATGAAAAAATTTGTACATTTGACAAATCCAGGTACTCTGAATAAACGAAATATGTATAACTATTTATGATAGGTACTCTCTAGAATTTTGGCCAAAAAATCGGGCTTTTGGCAGCGGCGGCGATCGGAAAACATTTCTGTGGGGGCACGAGCAATTAATTTTTTATCCAAAAATCCATATACTTAAAACTTATCTCATCCGTCCACGAATACATTGATAACCAAAGTTAAGTCGATATCTTTAGAAAAATATCTGTGTACATGGATAGATAATTAAGCCTTTCTTGACCAAATACATTACGAAGGTATTTTAGGTAAAAGAGGGTACACGACGGAGTGATTTTTTGTTTGGACGAATCTATCGAAATCAATTTTACGGTTATATCATCTTGATGCTACTCGCATCTGCAATCTCAAAATAACTTCTGTAAAAAGACTGAATTCGGACCTAAATAAAGGCAGTGAGATTATAAATTTTTCCCTGATTGCTATTTTTCTCAATTTTTATTCTATGGGGGCTCTGCCCCAGTTTGTTTTTCCCTGTGGGGGCTCGAGCCCCAGAGCCCCCACGGGATCACCGTCGCTGGCTTTTGGAACACTGTGTAGTGCCTTTTCAAGCTCCTTGGTAATTAAAAAGTTGTGTAGACCTACTACTTCTTTTATTATATTTTCTATATTCTCGGGTTGCCTTTAATTTTCCACGACTCTCCTAGCTCGGCTTAACCGATAATGAAAAGTCCTTTTTTCTAGTGCTAAGCCTTGACCAGGAAAAGGTCTCATAAAATGTTTCAGTAATGGGAAAGCCTAATCACTAACAACAATATAGTAAGGGAATGGAATTTCTGAATTGGGTAAATAACGGCTATTGGGGAGTGTTATTCTATTATGTCGAAGATTTCGGCCAAATGTGGAAGCTGTAAATATAACCACCATCGCTCTGGCTGCCATATGCACCAATATAGACTATGGTGAAACGATGCTGAGAATCGCAAAAAGCCAACAAAGCAATACTAAATGTACCCTTGTAATTATAATATTTTGAGCCAGACGTTCCAGGGCATTCAATTTGAACGAGTTTGCCATCCAAACTTCCAAGACAGTGGGGTTAATTCCATCTTTTCTGAAATACTTCCGATATTTCTAACCACTCATTTGCACTTCGTGGAATTTTGACATACATAGGCTTCGATACTTCCTGTTAAATATTAAAATCGCACTCATTAATTACTTAAACTTAATCTTAAATATAAATTGAACCTAAAAATTAATCTTAAATATAAATTGAACCTTAAATTTAAAATATGAAACACTAAAACTAATAATTCTAAACAATTGTAACCCTTAATAATATTCCCAACATTTGTAAAAACCCTTGTATATATGTATATTTTCAGTGTATTATTGTATTTTTATTTTATTGTATTGTGTTTGAAAACCTTCCACGCTCTCTGGATAAAACCCAGAAAACTCCAAGTGCGTCACCAAAATTTCCACCGCAATATCGTTTTGCACACAAGCAACGGATATTGGCCATCGGCCCCCTCTTTTTCCTTGTGACGCGGAGTTTTCTTCGAAACCCGAGAGAGCGAGGAAGGGCATAACTGTATAAACCTTTCTCTTGGAAAGACCCTAATGGTCAAAATTGGTTGCTAGTAAATAAAATTAATTTTCGTAGTCGTTAACAGTGTTTTTCTTGTAAGATAGAAAGTTTGATAAATCATCACTTCGACGCGATCGGGAACTATTAAAATAGTTAAAGGAAAACAATTCTAGCAATAGAACTTAGGCTTTTGTTTCAGTCCGGAAACCTAAGTATAAAGTAAAAAATTCAGTAGCTTTTTGAAAGATTATCACCTAAATTAATGGCGCAGAAAACTAAATTGGGTTGGACAATACAGGGTCCTACAAACTCCGTTATCAGAAAGGACAATGGTCAAACGGGGAAACACGTAAAGACTATGTTAGTCAGACTAAATCAAAATCAAGTTAACGAAACCTTACAATTTTTTTGGAATCTAGACGGTATGGGGATACGCAAAAAGATAGGTATGGGGATACGCAATAAGATAGGAACGGCCTTAGTCGCGGCGAAAACTAGAATAGCGCCTATGAAAAATAATGAAAAACAAGATCAAACTCAAACAATTCCAAGGCTAGAATTAATGGGCTGTTTAATTGGAGCGAGATTAACAAATTACATTAAAGACACATTTGTTGACAATTTAGATAGGTTATTTTTTTGGACAGACTCGACCGTAGCTTTGGGTTGGGTAACAAGCGCGGCCAACCCTTGGAAGCCCATTGTTTCAAACAGGGTTTTAGAAATTCAAAACTTAACGGGTAATGGTAAATGGGGCCATTGTCCAGGTACGTTAAACCCAGCAGATTTGACAACTAGGGGGTTAAAAGCTCAAGATTTAGTTATTAACGAACTTTGGTGGTCAGGCCCACCTTGGCTTAAACTAACGGAAGAAAATTGGCCAAAACTGACTACAGAAAGTAACCTAGATTTGGTATCTCACGAAAGACGTAAGCTCACGCTAGGGGTGGTTATTAAAAATAAAACAGGGATACAATATATCATGGATTTAAGTAGACATCATTCATTAAACAAAACTTTGCGCGTAACTGCTTATTTGTTTAGATTAATTTCAAAAGATAAGATCAAAAAGACAGGCCCAATTAGTGCCGAGGAAATGATACACGCGGAATTAACTTGGGTCAAAAATATTCAGGCGGAAGAATACGGAGAAGAATTAAATTCATTAAAAAATCATGGAAAAATTGAAAGCTCTTCCAAAATTGCATCTTTAAGCCCTATTCTCAGGGATGGAGTTATTTGCGTTGGAGGGAGAATAGAAAATTCCAATCTAAGTTTCGAAGAAAAACACCCCATTATTCTCCATAAAAATCTATTATTGACAAAATTGTTAATGCTTAGAAGCCACGAACGGGTTCTACATAACGGGATAAACGACACGATTGTAGAAAACAGGGAAAGGTACTGGGTTCCGGCAAGCAGACAATTAGCTCGAAAAATTATTAAAAATTGTTTTAAATGTAAGAAATCAAACGCGAAATTAGCGGATAGGCCTACGGCACCCTTGCCAGCCGATAGAATCTCGGAATCCCCTCCATTCTCGATAATGGGCATAGATTTTGCTGGACCTTTGTTTGTGAAAGATGGGAGCGCTAAAAACACCAAGAAATCGTACGTTTGTCTAGCGACATGCGCGGTCACCCGCGCTATCCACCTAGAATTGGTACCGTCACTCTCTACCGACGAATTTATCATGGCGTTGAGGAGGATAATTTCTCGTAGGGGGCTGCCGTCCGTCATTTATACGGACAACGCAAAAACATTCAAAAAGGCAAACAATGATTTAATTGATATCTGGACAAATTTAAAAGAAAATGATTTAAAGGAATTTTTTGGTAATCAAGGGATTATATGGAAATTTATTGTTGAAAGGGCAGCTTGGTTTGGGGGGTTTTGGGAACGACTAGTTCGCTCCATCAAAATTCCTCTTAGGAAAACACTAGGTCAAAATTCATTAACTTACACTGAATTAGAAACGGCAATTTTAGAAGTATAGAAGCGTTGATCAACAGTAGGCCAATAACTTACGTATACAATGATTGTAACGAACCTGTCCCCCTTTCGCCGGCTGAATTTCTAATCGGAAATAGGATAAACTCGTTGCCACCATTAAAAATGAAAAATGAAAATGTACCAACTACACGTGTTGAACTAACAAAGCGGTTGAAACACCGAGAAAATGTGTTAAATGATGTTTGGAAAAGGTGGCGACGAGAGTATATAATGGAATTAAGGTCCGCGCACCACTCGCAACTGGCTAAAAACGATGTAAAATTCAAAATTGGTGACGTAGTGTTAATTTATAAAGATAAATTACCACGTCATATGTGGAGAATGGGTGTAATAAGTGAAGTTGATGAGGGTCGCGGAGGTAAAAATAGGATGTGTGTAATTAAAACAAAAAACGGAACTTTCATTAAGCGAGCCGCGCAACATTTGTGTAACCTAGAAATAAATTAGTGCTCAACCTGGTAATACTTTCAGTATTACCGGGGGAGTGTTAAATATTAAAATCGCACTCATTAATTACTTAAACTTAATCTTAAATATAAATTGAACCTAAAAATTAATCTTAAATATAAATTGAACCTTAAATTTAAAATATGAAGCACTAAAACTAATAATTCTAAACAATTGTAACCCTTAATAATATTCCCAACATTTGTAAAAACCCTTGTATATATGTATATTTTCAGTGTATTATTGTATTTTTATTTTATTGTATTGTGTTTGAAAACCTTCCACGCTCTCTGGATAAAACCCAGAAAACTCCAAGTGCGTCACCAAAATTTCCACCGCAATATCGTTTTGCACACAAGCAACGGATATTGGCCATTGGCCCCCTCTTTTTCCTTGTGACGCGGAGTTTTCTTCGAAACCCGAGAGAGCGAGGAAGGGCAGAACTGTATAAACATTTCTCTTGGAAAGACCCTAATGGTCAAAATTGGTTGCTAGTAAATAAAATTAATTTTCGTAGTCGTTAACAGTGTTTTTCTTGTAAGATATAAAGTTTGATAAATCATCACTTCGACGCGATCGGGAAATATTAAAATAGTTAAAGGAAAACAATTCTAGCAATAGAACTTAGGCTTTTGTTTCAGTCCGGAAACCTAAGTATAAAGTAAAAAATTCAGTAGCTCTCCCCAGAGATATAACACTTCCCAAAGGGCACGACAGGTATCCCTAATTATGTTACTGACTGTTGCAGTTTCCATTCGAAACCCAAACGAAAGACTTGTTTGCATGTCCCCGCTTGCTAAATATCTAAAAATAAAACGTCATTTATCATTCACTAAATTAAATAGTTATCAGTTAATTTTAATACCTTAATGTTAGTGAAAGCCTTTCTTCCGGGGGGAATTGTAGCTCTAAATCTTGTGTCTTTTTTTTAATCAAAGGTCCTACCAGTTTCAATAACTCATCAAATAATTCGCGTGACATTCTGAAAAATCTAAATGAAATATGTAAATTAAGATAAATAACTTTAAGCTAGACAAAATAATTGTACCGTATTTTCAAAGTCAATACCTGAAATGGCTCTCTGTATCACGTACTCTCATTTCCTGAACTTGATTTTCATGATATCCTTGCTCCCTTCTTCTTTTGTACATTTCTTTAACTGACCTTTCACAAGAATTTGCTCTTTTAATTCGATATTTTATAAAAAATGAAATCATTTTTATGAAACTATAGTGAGCGCTAATTAAGCGCATTTGCTCATCGTCATCTATCAAACCGGCCATTTTGAATGATTCATATGCAGGCGACAAAAAAAAAACGTCAAACTAAACGTAAAGTCGCCAGCGGTGAGCGAAATACGATTTCCGTCATAGCGCCGAATATGAATTTTCCGCTGAAAAAACCGCCAAGTGAAAGCCAGGCTTTACGGAGAGTCTCACATTCATTAATAAGGTGCTGACTAAGATCGTCAACATCACGGACGTCTGATTATAAACTAAATTAGAGCCTAGCGCCACCGATCCAACGCCCCCGACATTTTCTCTGGCGCCGAACCACCGCCGCCGAGTTTTTTAATTTTGGCACGCCGCCGCCGACTATAAATGTTGATCCCACATTTGCAATAAGTTGCTGAGACTGAGGGAAGACGATCTACATTATGCAATTCATTTTTTTTGTATAATCTATTTCCTGTTAGCCGACATTGTAATAGAAAGTTTCAATTAAAGAACAACTTTCTCAAAATACTTACTGAATTTCCTTTGTTTCGAGGAAAATAAGGGCTTTATATTTGTTAACGAACTTTTGACTGAAAAGTTTTCCAATGAGGAGATAACCGTTTAAAAACCACGGGATACGAGTAATATAGCAACCAATCACTGTGTATGTTTCAAGCGCACCTCGTTCCGACAGTTTCCGCTAGTATGTCACAATCTTAATTGTATACAATTATGTAACGAGTTTTAAGAAATAAAACCAGTTTATCATTTTATAGAAGTTCTTGTTGATCTATGTGAAGCGCTGCTGTTATAAAACTTCAACAGTATTGCACCCCAGTTATGCAATTCTACTGATAAACTAATGTTTGAGTCTGTATGATTATATGTTAATGAAGCATTATCGTCGTATATCCTGCCGGAGAGCGAAAGTAATGACGAAATATAACGAAAATGGCACTATTGTAACACTAAAATTTTTGTTATTATTAATTTGGTATAAATGTTTTATTTTCCTGTATTTAGCATTTTAGTTTGAAGAAGATTTATGTTTTCTAGCCTCTCGCAGGTGTTTAATCCCAATTAGTGTCATATTTTTACGAAAGTGTTTTGTTGCGCGCAATGTGTTCCCAATTCTCCGCGATACCGGTACCAGATAAAAAACACCTTTACATTGGGACTTTATCTCTCCAAGTCTCACCTACAAAGTGTTTTATCGCATGCAATGTGTTCACAATTATCCGCGATAAAAAACTCATTTATACATCGCGCGCGATAAAACACTTTTTAGGTGAGATCTGCAGAGATAAATTCACAATAGCTACAGTCACACCAGCGTGGGCAAATCGATTGCAATCGAGAAAATCAAACCGATATTCAAATCGCCTGGTATCGGTTATAGCGCCATCAGTTCAAACGTCATATGTAAAAACACAATTTTTCGCAAAGCATTGACAGGTGAACGAAAAGTAGAACTTGCTCTGTACAAATTTGATACGCTTGGAGAATTTGGAACTATCGGGAACCTATTTCGTGTTGCTAGAAATATCGCTTGTGTAAAATTTCACGAGGTAAATTAAATTATCAAATAAATTTGCATTACTTAAGTTTTATGAAGGTTTGTGAAGCGATTGAAGAAATCCTTGTCTCGGAAATTTCCTTTTCAACTGGGAAGAAACTTGAGAAGGTAGTAGAGAGATTTAGAATTGATTTGAGATTCCCACAGTGTTGTGGTGCTGTAGATGGGACCCGTTCCCATAATAGCTCTAATATAATTTAAAAGGGATTATTACAATCGCCAGGGTCTGGCACTCAGTTTAGTCGGTATGTCGCGGTTAAACAACTGTTCGTTTTCTGATCCGCTATCGACGTTTTAGTTTTCTCTATTTGATACAGTCCTTAATCTGACCACTCCCGAGTTCGACTCGACCCGAAAAGGACTGAAATAGTCTAACACAAACTCAACCCGATACGACTTCAGGTTGGAAATCTTTATCCGAACTTGACCTGGTCCTTCGGAGTAGAATCTTTCAATCCCAAAGATTTAATGTCTGACGAAGCCTCTCAAAATTATAATAGTTGGAAGGACGTCTTTGGAGGGACAACTCAAAACCTCTCGCGCATTTGGCATGTCCACCACAACTGCCGTACCCAGTTGAACAAAATTAAAGGTACAGGTAACGAAAACGCTGCTCCCCTTTTAATAAAGTCCTGTGTTTGCTTTTGGAGAAGACGGATGTGGAAAAAGTTTAGATTTTGTTGAAAATACGGAGAAGGATATTTGAAAGTAAAACGATTAAAAAGGTCGACAAAAGTCTAGTCATAGAACTTTTGTTTGTTCGCTTTTTTTTCTATAATACGACATTAAATTTTTTTTGGAAAAAAAAGTCCTTTCAAAAAAATTCATAAATGGTTTATTTTTTTATTTTATTTTTTAAATTATGAAATATTACTTAACAGAGTTATATTGCTCTATAATTGTTATTACCAGATTTAAAATTAGCCACAATGATGATTTCTTTAAAATTTCCAGAAAAATTCCGGGTTAATTTAATATGTAGTCTGTAATCATTTGAACCTGAGTCTAAAGCCGCGTTTTCAATTACGATATTTTTTAGGCTTTTCGGTTTTGCTTTTTTGACGCGCTTTTATTTCAAAATAAGCCTATATCAAATCCATTTAGATATCTGCTTCTCGTGACAAAAAAGCCGATAGAGAAGCTTCTCGCGGTTGGTTTTGACGCAAAAGCGTGGTTTTTTTAAGAAAAATTCGTGATTGAAAACGGGGCTTAACGCGAGGCCAGTAGAATTGCAACGATCAATTGTACGGAAAAGAGGAACAGTTTGAAAGGTTGGTCCAGCGATCATCCTCCTTCGAAAATCAGAGGGCTGCCTATTGGCAGTGGCAGAAAAAAGAGATAAACTCCTTTCACGTACACCATGGGGAGAGGCCAGTTGCTGCGGTACCACTTTAAAAATATCGCCGGTACTAGGGGAAATTCTAAGGCTTTGCCCGTTGAATAGTCTTTACTTTACATACGCCTTTGACAAGTGAAATATATATTTGTCGTGTTAAGCATGGTTTTCACTTGGCGTTTTTTATGGCAAAAAAAAACCGGCGTCGACCGAAAATGGAACAATTTTACCGCCGACGCTGGGCGAATTTTCGGTTGGGTGTAGCGTTTTCAAATTCTATACGTGACCGAAACAGCTCTAGGTGGCGCTGCGGAGCCGAATTTATCTCACCATCGCTTATGTGTGTAACGTCTGCTATTATAGCCGAAATAGCAAATGGTCTTATTGAGAGAATTCGGCAAATATGCGGAAATCTGGAGGTCGATGCTGCTCTTAACGTTGCATTGTAATAATAAAGCAAGTAACTCCAAAGGAAAAAAAATCTTTTTATAAGTTTCTGCTTAACGAGTCAGTTTTAAAACTATGGCTGTCAGTTATTTTCCCAAATTCTAGTAAAAGGCCTACAAAATGGCGTGGCGGATTTACCTTAAGGCTGAGAAGGCTGGAGCCTAGGGCGGCAAATTTGGGGACCGAATTTTTTTAGCCGTCTTACAGAAATGAAAAAGATTTCCGTAAGACGGTTTTCTGATGTCTTGCAACTAAAGATGTCTACAAGACATTTTCCGGTGACTTCTCCCTCTTCAATTTCATTGTACATTCAACGTACCGTAAACTTCTATAAGTTATATGGTAAAACACCCAGTTCCTGGCCCCCAACCAGTAATCGGCCTCTCACAGTATGTGCTTAAGCGACTTCTTGTGTCGAAGATTTGAAATTCACTAAGGTACTCTTCCCCTTTAATCAATAGATATTTAGACTCTTTGGAAGTTCTGGACCAAAGCGTGAACTTAAACCTGGCCTGGGTCAGTCTCAATTTAAAACGCTATTTTAAAAGTAGGGGGAACGCTAAAAATATAGATAAATCTCGGTGAAATAGCAAAAGTAAATGAACCGAAGTTATTAAAAGGACCCGAAAAACTGGAATGCATTTTCCTTTTGGAAATCTAGTTAAATTGAAACTGACATCCAGCCCCGTCTTTCCCGCGAAATATTTATACTTGGGAACTCTGCGTATTAAAATTAATAACATTGGGTACTCACGCCGACATCTACTAGGAAAATAAATTACCATTATTTATTTCCGATGTCGTACGTAAAATCAATGTGATTGTTTTACGCTGGTATTTACAAAAATATGTTAAGTTGATCAATTTTATAGTTTATTTACAACATACGTTATGTTAAGCAATTTATTTTAAATGTGATAAAAATAGCTAAGCTCGCTGCTAAAATGGATTATGACAAGAATTGTAAGCTCTATTCATTTTTGGAGAACATAAGCCGACCTTATATAGTATTAATACAAAAAGCGTTTGGTCAATTTTTAAAACATTAAAACATGCAGTTATATTTGCAAAACTTGGTCAATTTGTATGATAAATTACAAATTGAGTGCAAACCTACAAAACCAAATACAAAGTTGGGTAGACCGAGAAAGACTCAATCTCTTAAGAAAAGTAATACCAAGAAGTGACTAGAGAAGAAATGATCAGTGGGTAGCATTTGATGATAATGAATTTAAAGAAGAATATGTGGAAGAGGAGAACTTAGCTGAATCTCAATTATCAGCAACAAAAATTTGAAAAAATAAAGCCATGGCAGATTTAACATTAAAGTAAGTATTTGAAGTACGGTGGTCATCTTTAGATAGACATCACAACAAAGTCTCACGGAGAAAACTCGTCGGGACGTTTTCGTAACCACCCGACACCCTAGGATCCTGACCACCGGGAGTTCGGGTTTAAACACGGTTAACAAAGATTAAGGAAGAGAGGCTAGAAAAACTTACGTAGTTTGTTCCAGCAGACCATTGTCCAAACCCCTCCATAAGGTCTATTAAATGTTTGGTAAAAATCTCGGATACAACGGGGAACCAAAAGACATCGGGACAATAGTTCAATAATAATATTAGTGTCGAAAAAAGGGGACGTTCAAAATGGAAATCTACCTGCTCAAAGACATGCTCAGGTTCGAAGTTCTTCGAGTAATTTTCATGAATGTATCTAAGTTCCCAATCCTTTTAAGAAAATAACGAATAATTAAATAAAGGAGGCTCAACGGGCTAGTCACCCTTGGGGCATCCCGGACCCCGGAAAATTATAATTTTTGGTACCAAGATCGCCTTAATTACTGGAGATAGTATACATTTTTAACCCTGGGCCTAGGGCAGCACGGGCCACGGTCATTTGTACTAGGGATGCACTGTAAGGAAATATAAAAATATGTCAACATGCAAACATAATTATTACTTAAAGAAGTACAGAAAAATTATGATTTAAGTAAGTTATAAAATTTGATTATCTTGAAAGTGGTATGTGTTTTTTAGAAATGTGCCAATGAGTGTACTACTTTCATCCAAACTAATGATAAAAAGAAACTCTTCTACAATGCTCTACGCAAAGACATCAACTGGGCAGAACTGTCAATTGTTAGCTTTTATAATGAATAGACACGCAAAATGATCCATGGTAGAATACAAGTTTATCACCAGTAATCGTAAGAGCGATAAAGGGGGACACACTCATCGAGACCAACTTTACGGACTCAAGGAGAAAACAGGAAGGCAAAGAAGCAAAATGGAGAATATGGAAGTTGCTACTAAAAGTAGACTAAGAAATTTAAAAAAAAACAACATCTTGACAACCCCAAAAAAAAGTCATCTCAAAAAACAAGTGTAAGTCAGGTGCCAATACATACACACTCTAGTCCAAATAATGCATTTTCTATTCAAAGTACTATTAAATACGTTCCTACTCGTGACATTGTTAAAGAGCTAAATTTTACTATTAATTCTGTGATACCCCATACTAATATTCAAAAAGGATGCGATAAATTTAAAATGTGTTATTTTGTGATAAAAGAAGGACTGTTAGAAAAAGGAAGTAGAAAATGAGTGACGAATTTTTTGTGAATAAAAACAAGAACTTATTTAGGTTACTGAGAATGTAGGGCGGCTAGCATGAGCTACTATCAATAGTGGGAGCGGCTCGTGGCAAATACTGGAATTATTCGGCACTTCGTATTAGAATTGTGCCACTTCGTACACTTGTTCCCTAGACCTATTAGAACGATTTGAGTCGCAGAGCCGGAAGTTCCTTCCATTAGGATTTGAAATGGCACCTATTTTCAAAATGGCGTCCAAATTTAGGGATTATTTTTCCCGTAACCAATTATGACGTCGGGGGTGTCGATTTCGGGGTTCCCGAGGGTTAGAATGTCAAAAATATATTAAAAATGACTTTCAATGCCAAAATTTTGCTAGATTTTTCATATTGAGGCCAACTTTACTTTGAAGGATTTGAAAGTTTTGACAGATTTTCGTAGTTGTGGAGTCGTTTCCGAGGATATTAGGGGTTAGGATGACGAAAATGACCTCGATAAAGATTTACTGTATTGCTATACCATGAGAAAAATACTTTGTCTATGAAATACAGTATAATTTGTCCCAAAAGGACAAGAAGTTCGATCACCAGCTTGATTCTTAAAGACTGAGAGGAGAGATTCTATTTTCTCGTGCGCAAATTTGAGCCCCGCAAAACTGAACTTATCAATTTCTTGAGGAGTGACAGCGTGGACAGCTTGACCGACGGCTCAGACTGTTTTTGAATTGAACATACAAAATGGGCATCACTCAATCTGTCAGAGCTGTCAAATAAGTTGTCAGAGTTGTCAGAGCTGTCAGAAAGGTCAATCAGTTGTCACCCGTCAAAAATATTAGAACATTATAAGAGCGGTGGAAATCCACTCTCCTCTCGGTCTTTAATGAGCGGCTACCGCAACTCGACACATTTTCAGGCGGATCTTCCAGTTAGTATGACATCATCGGGATACCGGGGGGAGGGTCAAAATGTGTTTTTTTTTAAGTCATCAGATCGATCTTTACTATGGATAGCACAATAGTAATGCAAGAAAACTCTATAAAGGCGTTACATGGCGCAGAAAGTGCTGGTAGATATGCATATGAGACGTTTGTTCAGGAAAGGCTCATCCTAAAATCCAAGTCATTATATGAACCTGTAAAAAAAGTTGGAACAAAAATTTTTTATGTTAAAAGTAGGAAACCAGCAATCAGCACACAAGTAAAAATTCTCAAAGACGAAATTCAGTTATTTTCAAGGCTATTCATTGTGGCTAAAGAGAGAGATCTAGACCTTGACCAGTTTTTCCTTTATGAAAATCAGGATTGCCCTCCTTCATTGTCTTTGAATGGGAAACTCAGAACCCGAAAGAAAGCCGAACTGTCTGAAAAATTGGAAACATTGGTAGAACCGGTTAAACGAGCGCGAGAATCTTTTGATGGTATTATTATATTTGACGAACCGGCGTTAATACAGAATTTCAGGCCACGCAGTGGCAACACTTTTGAAGAATACTTTAAACTTGAAGGTAAACATCTCTCGGCGAGTCACTACTACAAGGGCAGTGCGCGTCGATTTGGTTTGGGATCTCTACTGGCCCGGTAGCTGGAAGAACTCGACTCGTGAAGATCTAGGGTGTGGTCTTCGACGAAAGTTTCAACCTAAAAGTGAAGTCCCTCGTGACTGGGCAGACTTCCTCCGAAACTCTGAAAACAAATATCGCACTTTTTGAGTACCTCGCTGACAACTTTATTTCTGATTTTTCAATGGCGACGGTAGTCACAAATCGGGGTGAAACGATCATGGCATCAAATCATTCTCTTACCTCACTGGATGGACATAAAGAAGAGGCGTACGGGCGAATTATCCTACATGCTAAAGACATGGTAGAGCATGGAGCCAAGTATATCCTCGTCGCGTCTTCAGATACTGACGTTCTTGTCTTATGTATTTCGTTCTTCTTTTTTCTGAAAGCACTCTGACTGCAAGAACTTTGGATGCTGTCAGGTGCCGGTGCAAAGCGTCAATACATAGCAACTCACTTGATTGCATTAGCACTTTGAGAAGAAAACTCACAAGCCCTACGCGGCTTCCATTGTTTCACAGGCTGTGACACAACGTCCTTTTTAAATTCTATTAGTAAAAAGAAGGCTTTTATTACCTGGATGAAATGCCCGGACGTGACACCAGCTTTTCTTGAACTCTCCAATCCACAGACAGAAATTACGGAGGAAACAATGAAAAGTTTGGAAGAATTTACTGCGGTGTTGTATGACCCCAAAACACGAGAAAAATGCACTACTAACGTGCGAAAAGATTTGTTTTCCACGAAAAACAAACTTGTGCAGTTCCTTCCTCCTACACCCTCTGCATTACGGCAGCATGCTCTGCGAGCTGCTTACCAGGCAGGTAATGGGTGGGGCCGATCTATTTCTGCAACTGATCGCCCCACTGATCCCTAAACATGGGGGTGGAAGCGAGGCAAAGTGGGCTGGGAGCCGAACTGGACCAAAGAGGCACAAATATGGAAAGAGCTTCCAGTCCTAGGGAAATGCGGCTGCAAGTCCACCTGTGAGACCATGAGATGTTCATGTTTACGCAACAGCCTTCCATGCACTCTACATTGTACTAACTGCAGAGGACACTTGAAATTTTATTCACATTAGGTAAAAACGGAACTCTCACAGTTTGTTTTTTTTAAGCCGAGACTAATAAAGTTCTTTATTTTTCAGCTTGACTTCTTCCGATGACGAAATTTTCCTTGGTGATGAATAAAATATCTAGATATTTTTCTCATACTTATACGTTTGAATATTTAAAAACTTTCATTTATTTGTTTCCTTTGTCACAGCCTTTTTCTTCCAACTTCTCTTCTGCACACTTAAAATGACATAACAAGACTTTATGGAGGTCGCTTTCGTTATCCTAACCCGAACTAACCCCGGAAACGACACCCCAACTACGAAAATCTATCAAAACTTTTAAATCTTTCATGACCTAAAAATATTGTAAAATCAGCCTAAATATGAAACATATAGCATGCTTTTATCACTGAAAGTAATTTTTGATATTATTTTTGATATCCTAACCCTCGGGAACCCCGAAAACGACACCCTAGACGTCATAATTGGTTTTGGGGAAAAATAATTCCGAAATTTGGACGCCATTTTGGAAATTGGCGCCATTTCAAATCCTATTAGACGGAACTTCCGGCTCTGCGACTTTAATCGCTCTAATAGGTCTAGGGAACAAGTGTGTGAAGTGGCACAATTCTAATACGAAGTGCCGTTTGTCCCCACGAGCCGCTCCCACTACAAAGCTTCTCTCTTAAACAGAAACTTTTCATTTTCCCAATTGTATAGTGCCATCTCATATTGGTCCTTTATCTTCCAAAGAAATGTGTAAAACTAATTATGAAATTTAACTATTAATTTAGTTTGTGCAAATTTAACAAAAGCTCAATTTATTTAACCATAAATACCAAAATAGATTGTAGACTGTCAACAATTGCTAGAATAAAAATATAGTAAAGCAATTTCTCTACTCTAAACGGATTGACTCCTACATTCTAATTAAAAAAAAGTTATTGATAAAAATTATATATCTCTGGCCTTACGGCTTACAAAATGTACTTTCATTTGTATTACATATGTTGCTATTTCAAAAATTAGACGTTTTCATATTACATTTACATGTTTTTAATATATTGGTTATTTTGGTGGTATTTTTAAAATTTATTTACCAATTACTGATTCAATTGACAGTTTTTCGTCACGATATTTCTTATTTCCTCTATGATTACCATGAACATTACTCTGTATTAAAACTGCTTTATTTCCCGCTAACATATAGTTGGTTCCTGAAACCTTTTAGCGGTTTGCATATTTTATTTGTGAGAATGAAACAATTTAAACCTTCCTCAATTGAATTTAGGACCTCTGATGAGGCACCCCTTTTCGAATATTCTGTTTGCCCTCCCATGTGCAAAACCACCCCGAGTTCTTCGGCTTCCCCTTCCATAAAAACTTGTGGAGGTTAACGGTAATAGTTAGTGTAGGGAGTTGTTGGCTCGAGTGGCGTGAAGAGCTAGCCACCACCCTCCTACGCATTGTAACCCGGCCATCTGAATTAATGGCTTCGCCCTACTTTTTATAACGGTCTTTTAACGGTATTCCGAAGGATGCTGTCGCTTTTTTAGTCGGTAATGATTTATACTTTTGATTTGGTTTCAAATAACCTTGAAGAGCTTTCGGCGGGTTTTTCAACGGAAAATTAATTTTCTTCCTATTAAAATTTTTGAACAACATGTATATATGCAAAGGGTTTTTGAAACATACGTTTTCTATAAACAGGACTTACCCGTTTTTTTGGTAGAACAAATTAAATATTAGTAACTCGAACTGGAAACCCGAGCGGCATTGTCCCATAAAAATGTATTACTGGATCCTCTTTAAAAAAGTGGTCTTTCGAATGACTCAAAGCACGACCAATAACAGAGTTAAAATTAAAAAAAACTGAAAGTGAACAAGAAGAAAGTCAGCCTCTTTCCCAACCACAAGAATCCAACCGGGCATTAGAAACATTTAACGAATCGTATATTGCAATAGACACATCACCATCAAAACTGAATTGTTTATAAGTCATCAATTAACTCGCTGCCTATGTGACATACAAAGTTAACGAAACTATCGAGGGAATAAAATGTAAAGCCACGCGATTAAAGAAAGAGTTTGGTATTTTGTCAGACGCACGATCTTTTTACCTTCCCAGTAAGTGTCTGAATAAAAAAGGAATCCGTGACAATTCGAGAGAACGGTATCAGAGTGCAAAAATTTAAGGGGCAATTATTATCAAATATTCGTGAGATTAACATACAGTTCACAACACTTTTTCCCCACACGAAGATCGGATTTTCCAAATTTTGCTTCCTAAGATCAAAGTGGTGTATTACCAAAATTTGAAGTTAATGACGCTTGCGTTGCCAGAAAAGTAGTTAAAGAAACTCTGGTAAAGAAATCAGCGCGTGACCAGGAGGAGCGTCAATGCACGCTTCGAGGCTGCGAAAAATGTCCAGGGGCAGAAATCCATTGTTTAAAGAAATACAGTTTGATTCTGAAGATCAAGTTTATTACAGCTGGTATGCGTTGAACGACCAACTAAACTTGTCGAAATTAAAGAGTTGGTTAGTCTTTTTGAACCTAATTGAAGCGCATGAAGGGCTCGCGTGATTATTGATCATTTTGTAGCCTAGTCATAAGTTAATAAACATTCAGAGTGCCCTATATGTGAGCAGTCCATTGCAATTTATAATGAAATTCTTCACCAATTATTGCATGGCAGTCGCTATTCAGCAGACATCTTTTACGCTCGGGCTTCCGTTGAATTCCAACGTTAAGATAATTATTTCAAAAGTCAAAATGTTAGCCAGAGATTCCAACAGTAGACCGGTTTCGCCCTTTTGGGGCTCATCAGTACTGTCTAGGAACTCTGGCTTTACTCGGAGATCTGCCGATATCAGTTAAACTAATAAACATTCAGAGTGCCCTATATTTGAGCAGTCCATTGCAATTTATAATGAAATTCTTAACCAAGTAACACAGTACTGATGAGCCCCAAAAGGGCGAAACCGGTCTACTGTTGGAATCTCTGGCTAACATTTTGACTTTTGATAGTCATAAGTTATTTAGCCAAAGAAACTACAAGAAGGTCAAAAAGCAAATCATGTAATAACGTTTTCAGACATAGCCGAAAATCGTTCATTTATCGTATAAGACACTGTGCAACGCTTCCATTTGTAAAACAGCCAGACAACACTTTACCCTTTGGCATCATATTACAAAACACATAATGAATTTAACTTCTTAACTCGATTTCGCGACTCATATCAGCAACTTCAGTCACTGCTTCCAGAACTAGATAATTATGATTATGATTAAGAAAATATTCAAGCATTATTTATTACACATCTTTAATTGTCTACAAGTTTATGCGTATTAAAAAAATTAAAATTTGATAAAGTTGCAGAAATTAGTTTTTGTTTTACCAATTATACATTTGTAACAACCCATTTGATTAAATCTTAAAGGAAAAGGCAGAGTTATATAAAAAAATATTTTTACCGGAACCATTTACTTCAATTTCGTTAAGTAATAATTATTTTGTATTATTTAAAAACATAAGAAAACTTCTAAAAACACCCATTTGGTTTTTGATCTTATTGAAATATCTATCCAAGGACTAACTAATAATGCTATTGCATTATGTGTTTTCAATCTCTCACTTAACAATTTAGTCCTTTGGTAAGGACCCCACCAAAACGTAAATATAAATTTTGACATTAAATAACCTGGTAAGGATCCTTATTTGAACCTTCTAGTGTTCACCGCCCAAATATGTAAGATGGTTTTAACGTTTATACCAAAAAAAAATATTAAACGCTAAGTAAAGGCGGTAATGAAATTGAATGACGTTATAACAAAATAGCTACTCTATACGCGATTTTGGGACCGACTAAATGTAACTGAGATTGGCGCATCTCAAACTTCAGATTAAACCTGAGTTTCAACCGACTCCTTGTAACATATATTGGCCCGTTTCAAATTTCAAATCCAAAGCAAGTTTAGAGACCGACTGATTGTAACTAAGATTGGCTCGTCTCAAACTACAGTTAAAACGCGAGTTTCAACCGACTCCTTGTAACATATATTGGCCCGTTTCAAATTTCAAATCCAAAGCAAGTTTAGAGACCGACTGATTGTAACTAAGATTGGCTCGTCTCAAACTACAGTTAAAACGCGAGTTTCAACCGACTCCTTGTAACTGATATTGACTCGTCTCAAATTTCCGATCAAACTGAAATGGTTGTGATTTACAACTAGTCACAGTTAAGACGTTTTAACATTTTCTGAAATGTTTTTAGGTCCGTACGAAACTAACTCTATTGTAGATACTACTACTTTTTCCTCTTGACTCGGAATGCATTTTGGGGAAAAACGGCATTGCTAGGTTGCCCGATCATTAAATATCGAAGGTGTTGCTAATTATGATGACAATAGTAAAACAATAGAACTCTCGATATAGCTTTAGATGTGTAACTAAAATAATGAAAAAGAAGTACGATTAGTTTTCGAAATAATTTAGGCTTTATAACGTCTATATCATAGAAAAAATCACCCCAGCTATCGAGGGAGTTCGCATAAAAAAACATGTTATTTTTATCGGAAGTTAACAACCTTGATGTCGTTTCGAGTAATAGAAACTTTTGGCTGTGTCAAATGTGTTATAGCAGTTGAAGGAGAACAATTCTGCCACGCGTTTATAGGGAAATACCAGTACTGAAAGCTAGATGTAGTTAATTTTCATGAGAAAGAGAGAGGAGAGCAAGCATCTGCCCTCACCAAACCAACAGCGAACATTTGAAAACAGTAAGCCTCTGCTACACGGTACATGTAAGTATATATTTCAGATAAGATAATTCCATGTTTAATCAATCTACTCTTGTTGCTCATATAGTTCCCCATAATTATTTCAAAAGCTTTCTGTTATTATTTTAAATTTTGTAAATGGCTTTCTTGGAAAGGGCGATTTCAAACTTAAAGGGGTTCCAAAGTTCGGTGCCAAAATGTGTGTAAAGTCAGTAAAGTGCGAAATTTACGGTTGACTCTGCCCGCCTCTGCCAAGGCCGAGTGAGGGGTTGGGGGGGGGGGGGTGAAAAGCATGCTCAAGTTTCTTTTTTTTTGCCACCGAACTTTGGAGCCCCTTTAAAATATCCCAAATAATATAATAAAAAATAACTAGTAATAAAAAGATGACATTCTTATATACATTAAAAACAAAAATAATATAGCCACTATTGCCCAATTAAAAATTCCATTTATTCACACAACAGCTGTTTCGAGATGGCTTTTGCGCCTCGCCGTCAGGTGTACACTAAAAACGCGAACAAGTTAAGAGACCAAGAAGTGGGGGAGAATCCTAAGCTTTATTGGGGGCAGTACTTCGGCCGATAGGCCTTCAAGGCGAAAAACTTAATTAAGGATAACCGAAAATTTTAAAATGTACACTAATACAATTTTTAAAATCTCGGCGACACGATGAATGTTTATAATTTTTTAATTGCCATGAAATTATATTTAGAGATTGATAAGAAGCCCCCCTCTTTGTAATGTCAATTTTATAGTATCTTCAGAAGCTCGACATCTTCCATTTTTATAACGTGGTCCGGATTAGATACATGTTCACGGTAAATAACGAAGCTACTACGATCTTCGAGATCGCGGCGACAAATACAACATGATTGTAAGAAAATTTCTCAAGTTGAGATCAAAGCTGAAAATCGTACTGCTCCATCTACGCTTCCTGACTAAATGCAGACAAGCCAACCTCTATCCACGTTTTATCAAAATCCAATGTAACCTTGCAATGATTTTCATACGAGGGCCATAATTAAGAAGACGAAACGTGCGGTATTGTGCAAAACCATTAGGAAAAAACGGAAGGATATAGAAATTTTTGAAAGTAAAGTATATAGAGAGCACCAAAAATGCACTCAACGCGCAACAAAGATTTCAACGATATATGGTACGAAAATCACTAATGGACGAGAGATGATGCTACGTACAACTTTACAAATGTAAGTTTAAGATAGCCCCACCCCGCGGGAACCAAATTACAATAACGTCGCGAGACCACATCTTATCTAACCCAAAAGTTATTAATTATTCTAAATTCGAACAAACAATGTCCAACTTGGACTACTGAATCGCGGCCAAAATTTTGCGGTTATTGATAAGCACTCGGTAGCTAAGGAAAAGCTTATAAAAGCTTTTGAAACAGCTTACTACATTGTTGAAATAACAGCCAAGTGGAAACAATTTGGGGAAAATATTTAAAGTATTAAATGTGAATCCTAAATTGAAAACCAGTCAATCGAAACGAGAAATACAAGAAATAAAAAACCTCAGTAAAAATAAATAAATAATAGAGAAACACTGAAGTACAGACTAATCGTCTCAAATTTGAACACAAGCATACGTTAAAATACTCAATGGAACTTATACAGAGTTTATATGAGACGGAAGTGTAAGACGGGGAATTTTTGGTATCATTTGACGTCGCATCATTGTTTACTTCAGTGCACGTAAATGACGTGATATAAATTTTTGAATCAAGACTACGTAATGAAATAGAAATAGTCGATATAATAAATCTAACCAGAGTAGCGGCAACTGAGGAGTTCTTTCTAGCAGAAGGACAGTTCTATTCCCAAAATAATGGGTTGGCTCTGGGTTCAAGCCTCTCGCCCTTCCTGTGTGACCTGTTCATGAACGACTTCGAATGTAAAATCTTAGCTCATAATCCCTTCGCCATAAAATATTGGAAACGTTACTAGCCAAATGGGAGCATGGGTTGAACCATCTTGAGACGTTCATGTCTTATACAAATGACGTGAATAATAAAAAAAAACATTCACTTTCGAAATTGAATATCTATCAAATATCTGATATAAAACACAAAAGGCAATTTAAATCGGCATTAGCTGCACATGTGTCTGAACCGGACCACGTTATGAAAATGGAAGATGTCGAGTTTCTGAAGAGCCTAAAATATCGAGTTAAACTTAATTTAACGGAATCAATTGAGATAATTAAATAATTATATAAAAACATTCTAATTAACCGCGAAGATGACCCTTTACACCATCATATAATAGACTACAAATCAATTTTTTAAACGCTAGCATTACAGGGAGGGGGGGGGGGTCTTATCAATCTCGAAATATATTTTCATGGAAATTAAAAAATAATAAGCATTCATTCGTATCGCCGAGATTTCAAAAATTGTATTAGTGTAAACCTGGCGACGAGGCGCGAAAATCGTTTCGAAACAGCTGTTGTGTGAATAAATTGAATTTTAAATTGTGCAATAGTTGTTAAATTATTTTTGTTTTTAACTAGTAATAACCCTAAAAATGGTGATCTTTGAAATAGGAAATTTGATTGATATTTAAAAAAACAGGTTCTTCAGATCACATTTTTTGACCTGTAATTGGATAATAATTACCTTTTTCTGTGGATATATTGATAAGCAAATGGACGTGATTTTTTCATAATCCTCTAAACAATTTTTATTTTTATTTACACACAGTTAATTCCTTGAAGTATGTCACGTTCAATTTAAATTTTACCTACGATATAGATCATGTACTTATGTTAAAATGATGAAATAAAGTTGTTTTGGCTAACAGAATAAAGTATTTTGGCCTGTCAGTATATTTTTCGCATACAGTAACAGTTTCTACGGCATCACACGGTGTATTATTAATTAAATTTTGATCGTGAATATTCAAAGTATACCATTGTTTTACTTCTTTACAGTAATTCAATGGACGAGCAACTGGTGTTTTCATGGAGTTCAATCTTGGCCAAAGCTGTCCCCGAGCGTAAGTGGAATCCGTTCGCTGGCCAGGAATCTGGGAGAACCATTCTTGACCACGGTAGGAAAGATTATTTTAATATCATTATAGGAAAATTACAACACTTAAGAATTATTATTAAATGCCGTCTTATGAAAAAGTTTAGTCAACAAAACTGAAATTTATACTTCAAGGTTTTGGTACTTGAAATTTAGGATAACTGGCAATGTTTCTTATTGTAGAAGTATTTTTACGACTTCCTTTAGTTGTAAGATTGTTAAAAATACCAAGAAAAATAGCGTTAATTTTGCACCACCAATCGATATTTTTGCATCACCAATCCTTTGAAGAGGAAGAGTAATTGTAAATCTACAATACTGATGAAAATGACACAGTTTCAGGAGCAGCGAGAAGTGGTGAGATTCTGGCCGTGATGGGAGCAAGTGGCGCTGGCAAAACTACTTTGCTCAATTTGCTTTCCGGCAGAAAATGTCAAGGTGTGGAGTTTGAAGGAAAAGTAAAATTGAACGGGCAGGCTATGAAATCGTCAACAATGACACGCTTAACATCATTCGTGAAACAATTCGAAGATTACCTCCCCTATCTGACAGTAGAAGAGCATCTTCTCTTCTATGTAAGTAGTTATTTACTGTTACTAAAAATATTCTAGGTTTTGTAACGAAATTATGAGATGATGATCGAAAAATATGTTAGAATTGAAACTTGGTATGTGCGAGTTCTCTTTTATGGGTTTCGAATCGAGCCTTGAAAATTGAACTCTCTCTCGATTCCTGAATTTATCCCTAAGCCAATTAAATTAAGAAAACCAATAAAAATTTTTAAAACAAATTACTAAATGATAAATTTAACAAAATTTTAAATTTTATTATAACTATTTTAAACAATTAATTTGATTAAACATTTTTGGTTGCCATGGAAAAACTAAAGCCCATTGCAACTTTTCACTTTGCCAATTTTCATACTACCATAAGGTCTACCTAACCCATGAGTTTCAACGAAATCGGTGATAACCACCTTGGGTAGTCTCCTTGTAAGTAAAGGTTTAAGGGCCCTATTACTGGGGTGGGCCCCATTGGCTGCTTTGGCGTATTTACGCCACTGGCTACAGCGTTTACCTTTCTTACGTAAAAATCAGGTCTAATTCATTAAAACTAAGACCCCGGGCGAAGCCGGGTATTAAAGCTAGTATCCATATAAGTCTCGGAACAATTAAGTGATAGCTCATAACTTTAAAAATTATTTTTCCTTTTATAATTTGAAAACTGAATCATTCAATTTAAGTTTGAAAAACAATTAAAATATAAGACATTGGCAAATGAGCTTGTTTTACATCTAATTAAATAACTATTTCTGAGCTTTTCCCAATAATAAAATGGACCTGTCTATTATAGCCACCTAGTACAAAGAACTTCCTAACAAATAATATTACATAACATAAGAGTTGTAAGTTAGCCTTTTTCTGGAAAATATTCGTTATTTTTACTTTTAGATTCGAAAATACCACAAAATTGAAATCGCGAACCATATAACGGAATGAAGAAAAAAGGTGTTCATTCCATATGATAAGCCTAATATTATTCAAAAGTAAAACTAAGCGTCTAGACTTGTCTAGAGTTAACAACCCTAGTAATATAATTGAATTTTTATTTTTCTGACTTTGCTAAAAAAATTTACGCATTTCATTTTTCAGGAAAATTAACAACTCTACATAACATTAAGTGACTATTCAGTTTAGAATATTTTATAAAAACAATTATATAAAGCAGCCTTTCAGGCCACGCACAGACGTAATATCTAGCGTAGATGTCCGAAAATCAGACGACGAGAAAGTCAAAACCACAATAAGTAGGCAACCTTTCTTAGCGTATTGTATAAAAGCCTTGTTCAAGTACTAGATATAGGAGTTTCGATTTTGTCTTGATGTCCAAAATATTAGATTAGCGTAAGACTATTTAATTGTTTTTTTTTGTATTTCAGATGAGATTAAAGAAAAAAAACATGAAACACAACGAAATAAATGACATGATAGAATCGATTCTTAGAGAGGTAATTTTTAGAAGGATACAATTTTAATGTTCCAAAAGTATTCTGGCAGATAAAGATGAGTAACTTGTATGATAATAATTTTTGCAGTTTCGATTGCAAAAATGCTCAAACTCATTTATTGGAATTCCGGGATTAATGAAGACGCTCTCAGGCGGAGAATACAAGAGACTCGTTCTGGCTACAGAGGTACGAATCCATTTTGTCTTTTATTGGATTAAAGCGGGGTAAAATTACTCTGTATTTGTATTTTAATGGAACCTGTCATTATTTAGTCATTTTCTTACTTGTACATGTAATCAAGCTATTTTGTTTATTCATTCGGACACATTAGGTAATATTATTTATATGCGAATGGGAATCAGCTATTGAAAACCTGACAAATTTTTCAACGAAGAATAATCGAATACGTTAAACGGAACTGAAATTGTTTTTTTTGTTATAAGATCTGAATTAATACTGAAAAGATGGGCAATTCGTACGTGGTTTCTTTCAGACAATAAGCGAAACGCCTGTGATTTTATGCGACGAACCAACCACGGGATTGGATAGCAGCGTGGCCTACGATGTCGTATTATCTCTGAAATTCTTGGCTAACCTGGGAAAGGTGGTTATTTGCACCATTCATCAACCATCATCTCGAATTTTCAACATGTTTGACCGCATATTGCTGATGCATAACGCCAGAGTTGCTTACATGGGGAAAATCCCGGACGCAATAACATTTTTCGATACGTAAGTGGAAAGGTGAATCTTGTCGACTATGATAACTTTCAGTGTTTTCATTCTTCTGTAGGACTATTAGCAACACCGTATGTGCTATATTTGAAGATTTTTTTAAATCTTGAGTTTTGAAACCCAGAGTTCAATATTTTTTCCAAGGCTTCCATTTAAGAATAATTATAATAATATTTTTCAGATTGGGCTACAAAATGAAACCGAATACGAATCCATCAGATTTTCTCATTAACTCTTTAGCTATAATACCCGGAAATGAAGAGAATTGCCAGAAAAGGGCAAAGGTACGTGACAGCTGCAACAGAATTTCGAAGGAAAACTTAAGTCGTTTATGATAATTTTAAATTTGACGAAAATCCTAAAAATTACTAACTCAAAAACAAACAGGTTGATAGTTACTGACGATTTTATTATATTTTAGCAATCGAAATCCCTAGAATATAAGAGATTATCAATAAGTAGAAATGTTTTTCTTATATAAAGTTTATTTTTTAAGTTACATAAAAATAATAATAAATAAAATAATAGTAAATTAAGATACATATTTGATTGGTTTCATGAAACGGGTATTTGACTAGCTTATTTCTATAATTATAACTGTTTTAATGCAGATAATTTGTGACGCCTTTAAAGCGACTGAAAGAAACCGAAACTACGGCGTGTCAGAGGTCCAACAAAGAAGCAGCGTCAAAAAGGTGTGTGCTAACATCTGGTTGGAATGTATTTATGTTTAATATTTTTGTTAAAATTTCAATTCATTTTAGTATTTGAAGAAGACCATCATTGCGACCGGGTAAGAATTTTAATTGTACAACTAGTCGTATTATTCGACACTTATTTAAATACACACTTCACTAAATTTTAATTGGTTAATGAAACGTAAGCGATGTACATAGTTTGTTAGATGTTAAAAAAGTCATGCACAGAATTTCGAGTCTCTTTTCGCCCCTATTGTTCGTTTACACCCCAGTAGGTAGAAAAACAGAGTGGCGCAAGGTGGCGCAGAGGTGGCGCAAAAGGTGGTGAAGCGTATCTAAAACAGTGGAGTAAGGACAGGGGACTGAACCCAATTGTTTACGTTATTCCATAAGAAGATAGAATTAAGTATAATTTAAGAAATCAAGTACATTTTAAAATGTTAATCAAATTAAAATATGAGCCCTTGATTGCCCCAATATTAGTTAATCAGATCCGGAAATTGAAAGTTCCCACCAACGTTAGCAGTTTAGAATATTGAATAGATATATTTAATCGGAAACCCCAATTTCCGTCCGTTTTTCTGC
This sequence comes from Leiobunum rupestre, assembly GCF_980474605.1. Classification (NCBI taxonomy): domain Eukaryota; kingdom Metazoa; phylum Arthropoda; class Arachnida; order Opiliones; family Sclerosomatidae; genus Leiobunum; species Leiobunum rupestre. The sequence goes on from NC_143386.1 coordinate 52,587,841, forward strand.
CCGAATCCCTTGGTTATCATCAGTGTCATAACGTCATTCAGTATGGCAATCCCGTCAGCGTTAGGAGTTAAATGGGGGGGGGGGGGGCAGGGGGCTATAAGAGATAAAAAAATAAACAATTTATATATATATATATTTTTTTTTGTTTACCCTTTAAATTCTTACTCAAAATCTATGTGCTCGGAGACAATCCTACACAGTGTTCTGGTAGCTACTATAGTAAGAAATACTCTTTCGGAAACAAGTATCTGTAACTTCTATAATAGTAAATTTATTCGGAAACAAGCAGTGGTAACTACTATAGTTGGAAATATTCAATCGGAAACTAGAACCGACATATTGATATTCCGCCGGATACAAACGGAAACGAGCTTCCGTCTATCCTATCTATATAAGGAGAAGGCGATTGTCAACTTAGAGTATTCACTCTCCGAGTCTCCTCCGCAGCGGCGTAGGAACCGGGGGGGGGGGCATTGCCCCCCCCTGGAATTTTGCCTGGGGGGCAACCCATGTAAATGCCCCCCCCCCTGGAAATTGCTTTTATTCATACCATAGTCCATCGGGCGGGGACGTCGTACCTTGGTCAAAATCCAAAAATATACATAATATCCTTTAGTATTTTAGTAGCCTACTAAGTCTACTTACTTTTCGTAAAATTATTTCAAAACATAACTTAGACAATGTGGGAGTTTTAAGTCTTTTTTCTAAAGTAGTATTAGATTAATTTCGTGATATACTTTTTCATATGTGTCGGGTACCCGGTTTTACCACTAATATCAACACTATTATGTAAAAAAACGGTTTTATGTATAAGATTTGCTATTTGTGCGATAATGTTTCCCACTTCAATGAGGTGCCAAATTATCGCACAAATAACCTCACCTTCGCTTAGCAATACAGGTTGCCAATCCCTTTAAATCAGTCAGTTTTAATTAATTGGAGTCGTGAATAGGGTTTAGCGTCGGTACACCAGCGCCACCGCAACATCGCACTGTTCTCGTAATATTGTTAAATAAAACAGGTGCTCTCGAGTCCTGTCTCTCCATAGACAGTATATATCCCTTAGGGATTTATACTGTCTATGGTCTCTCCTCGGGGCCTATTCTTGTCTCGGTTACGACATAACGATTCCGCCTTATCACTTCGCCATACCGACATTCGAGATAACGACATTCGCTTGGAACCTTATTCTTGTCCCCCTGTCGCTATCAGAAATGTCGTAAAAACGAAAATACCGCCAGGCGAGTTGTGACGTCAACATCCGGTGACGCGCCCCTCTAATCGTCCAATAAGAATCGCACTTATTTATTTCTGTCGCACTGTCCACGGCCAACTTAGATCCACTGCTACTCGCACTAGAAGGCCCCCCAGCTTTATTTTCCTCCCATGTTAACGACCGTATGATGAAAAGCCGATTTACGCGGGAAAATTCCGCTTGGCACGCTAGGAACCGGGACAACCCTTCTAATGTTATCCTACGGGGAAAAGTTTTCGAAACAGTCCCACTTTTAGGAACCTTTTCCCTTATCTTTGCAATATTGTTCAACGCTGAGATTTTAATATGATTTGAAGTAAGGTTTTAGCCTTATTTTAAAACTATGTTTGTAATTTTCCGATCTTTGGTTCGCGTACAAACTTCTTTTAAAATCGACCAAAATTTTAAGGCGAGGAATTGACTCCGTATCGAAAATAAGCCTCGGCATCATCTTGCGCGGCGCGAGATTAAAAAATGTAAAGCTAAGAACACAAAATAAAATATCTCAGATTATCTGAAATACAACTTGGGTTCTATTTTTTACTTTAGTTAATATTTTATTACTTAAATTTTTACGTTTTATTATTATTAAACTGTTCAAAACATTATTTCAAATGGTTAAAGTTTGCTGTCTCTGATACAACCTAAGCTAATACAGTGTTTTGTATTAATTTGTGATTGTAACAATCAACAACACACTGAGAAATTGGATAAAACCATTATGAATCGCTTAGTTCCTCCTCTTCTGGACCATTTGATACACAATATTTCTCAAAAATTTTAAAAAGTTAAACACCTACAATACAAACCAGTTAGTCGAAAAGTCTTGAAACTTTAAATTTTATCTAAAACACTTTTATATTTCACGTGAAATTTGTTACAAGAATTTAAATTCAATTTGTAAAACTATGAAATTTAATATAAGACAAGTTTTTAAAATTTAATACAGAGTTTGAAATACTTACTAGTGGAATTTATGTTTAGTTTTCAATCAGGCGCGCAAGATGACGCCGAGGCTTATTTTCGATACGGAGTCAATTCCTCGCCTTAAAATTTTGGTCGATTTTAAAAGAAGATTGTACGCGAACCAAAGATCGGAAAATTACAAACATAGTCTTAAAATAAAGCTAAAACCTTACTTCAAATCATATTAAAATCTCAGCGTTGAACAATATTGCAAAGACAATCGAAAAGGTTCCTAAAAGTGGGACTGTTTCGAAAAATTTTCCCCGTAGGATAACATTAGAAGGGTTGTCCCGGTTCCTAGCGTGCCAAGCGGAATTTCCCCATGTTAACGACCGTATGAAGAAAACTTCATACGGTCGTTAACATGGGAAGAAAATAAAGCTGGGGGGCCTTCTAGTGCGAGTAGCAGTGGATCTAAGTTGGCCGTGCACTGTCGGCTGCTGTAATAATTTTGCGTTTGTTTACGTTTTCGCAGTTGTCATTTTGGTTCTTCGTAGGTAGTTTTTTTTAATAAATAACATTGAGTCGCGCCACAAAATTCTGCGGAAATCTAAAGGTTCTAATTTTAGCCGTAAGTTTGATGCAAACTATACAAACGAGGCGTACAGTACACCGCGATGTGGATTAGTCTTGTCCAAAGGCTTAATGCTTGTGGTGGACCGTACTGGAGGTGCAGTAATTTTTTTGGAATAGAAATACTATTACTTCTATTACTTATACATAAATATTCCAGAGTTTGGCTGACTGGAACTTCCCAAACTAGAACTAAGACAACTGAGGAAGGTCGAGCAAATGCTGGGCAGCTCTCGTTTATTGAGTGGCCTAGGGGGTACATATGGCCACTACGAAGTACCAGAAGCTGGTTTTGGGGTAAGTATTCTTTCATGAATACATTTCAGGCTAACATTTCTTGGTTTTAACAACAGATAATTGAAGAAAATGGATGCGGCATTGGCTACTTTAGATCAAAGTCCCGCAGTTTCTTCAACAATGGCTCCTCCATATTCAGTCACTATCGCCCATTCTTCTCCCACTGGCTCCCATTCCCGCAGATCTCCAAGATTTAATCATAGTTCACCAGTAGCGTCTGTGAGTTCTAATCACTCCCAAGGTAAAAATATTTCTCCAGCTGCACGAGGTAAGTAGAAAATTATTTACTTTAAAAATATTTAAAATTTGGAAAAGATAATTTGGCTTAAACCGTTTAAAGGTCGCAACCAACAAAGGCAACAGGGCCGTATGCGAGGGCTCACAAATTTCTTGAGAAAATAAATTCAAATCTTGATAAGCAAACTAAGATAATGGAAGATCAGTTGGAAACTTGGTGCCATATAGCTAGTTCTCAAAGGAGAATTTGTATTGTAAAAACAATTTGAGTTTCATATGCTTAGTTTTAAAACAAAGTAAGTGAAAAATTAAAAATTTTTATTTTGAAGAATCTTTTACAATTTCATTAATAAAGTTTTCAAAAGAAAAATAATTGTTTTTCTGTTACCTATACATCCTCATACTTACCATTATATTGAGAAGTTAATACCCAAAACTTACCTTAGGAATGATCTCTAGAGTTCTTGGTTGCTAGGTAACTTTTTTTAAAGATATCTTGAAACCATTGATGCCTTGTATATGTGGGCATCATGAGTACGCCCAGGAAACTTGGCTTTGACATTCAAAATTACCAAATCACTTTCGCAAACCTAAAAACTATGTAAATTTTTGAATGTACATGCATATTATTTATATATATAAATAAAGCTTACCAATTGCACATTTAAGGAATGGTATCCTTTCCTGTTAATGTACAAATGTTCACGATAATTTGAATCTCGTGAATTTGGAGCAACATTTGCAATGTGCGTAAAATCTATTGCAGCAATGGCCCCCCGGAAATCTGGTCTTCTCCATAAATCTATACGCATTGTTAAATTAATATTTCTCTGCTATGAGAAGATTTGATAATTACCTCAACTTGGTGGCTTCCCTTTACTCAGTGGAAATTTTATCCATTTTGCCATTAAAATGCTATTTATTGCATCGGTTTCTTGATGCAGACAGCGACTGACCGTTGCCTGACTGACATCAAGAAATAAATCTTGGCCAACTGCTTTCTGGTAAGCATAAAATCTAACAGCCACTAACGCCTAATGAACCATATAATTATTAAAACGCTAATAATTACGAAATTTAATTCTTAAATTCATGGCTCACCTTTGAATCTACAGGGAGATCCGTAACTCTTACGTTAGACGCGTTTGACTCTAACGTCGCTTTTAGATGCTCACAAATCTCTATTACTAAATACTTATCTAGGTGAAATAAACTTCTAAACTAATTTTCCGAAAGTTCAAAAGCTTTTGATCTATCTCTTAGAACTCTCTCTCACCCCAAACTCTTCGTTTCTTCCATTTCTGACAGACGCCAAAACTTAAAACATGCGAGCTGTAAAGCAGCCATTTTGAAAATACCGCGATTCGAAGCGAAAAATGACGTCATAACGACAAGAAAACGCGATTCCGACATCCCCAGCCCTGTCGTTATAATTCGCTGGCGATACGGCGATGTCGAAGTGAATTTTCGAGACAAGAATAAGGTTTTCGCCAGTCGATGTCGTTATGGCGATATTTTACCGATTCCGCCATAACGACATGGCTATCGCCAAGACAAGAATAGGCCCCCAGCACCTTGGGAAATACCAAAATTGCGTGTTTTGCACGACCTATATCTTGCAAGCTACGATTTCTTCAGTTGGTTTCGCGCCACGGCTTTGCCCAGGTAGTTAAATAGTAAATATGTTTTGAATTATTTGACAGTGTTTGTAGGCCTATTAATTTTATTCGGAATAAAAGTTTACGCAAACAGGTAAGATGTTAAAGAATAATCTAAAATCGTTTAAAAATTTATCACTGAGGCTTCTAACTTTCTATGATTCCTTAATTTAAAAAACTTAGTTTTTAAAATGTTGATATCTAAATGATCACTCAATTAGGTCTGATGTTGAAAATTTATATCTTAGAAAGTTATCACTACCGAGCCTTCTAATTTTTTATGAATACACGTTATTTTTGTTACACTAGGCTTAACAAAAAATATATCTGATTATCTTTAGATCAGATGTTTAAAATTTATTACACATAAAACAGTTATGACTGAGGTTTCTAGCTTTCTACGACTACATGTTTTGTTATACGAAACTTAATAAAATATATTTTACACAAAAGTGAACTTAAATATTTAAACAATAAGTGAAAGATTTTGTAAATTTAAAGTTAAAATCTTAGGTACTGTTAATAGGTTAGAGACTAGAGTACGGGAAAATTCATCATTCATAATTGTTGAGATAACGTAGGACTCGAGTTCGCGTTGAGAGAGAAGTTAATACTAATGCCAACAAGGGAGTATGTATTGTTTTTGAATTTTAAATATTTTATGTTTTTAGTTAGTGTCTGTAAGCGAGTCTGTAAGGGATTTGATTTTGCTTTACAGGATGGAAAGAGGTTTGGGCTAGCGGGAGAGGGATCGAGTATAAATGAGTGGTAATCGGGCGGAAGAAAAAATTACTTTTAATTTAGCGAAAATATTATCGAATTTTCCACGGTTTTAACGCATTTGACCATAATTATCCACATCTGATTTGAGTTAAGTTCGTACCGCTTTTTTGTAGTCCTGAATAAAACAAAGGACATCGCACTTCTTCTATGGGATTTGGCTTTCGACCGATTTTTTTCAAATTGAAACATGTTGTTGGGCTTGATCAAAGGAGTAAAATTATCCATTGCCATTTATTCCTAGCTCCTATAGTTTGGTCAGTAGCAGCGGTCAAAAGTGGACGAAACTTAGTGTAGTCTATTTGTTAAAAGAAGTCTCGGCCCATCACTTAGCGCTCATGTTTGCGCGTCGCTAGTCCGGTTTCACTATCAATAGAGGTTTCTTGCCGAAATTCCGGGTGCTTCCCAAAACCGAGCGTCGTATTTGGTTTCGTTCTGTTCGTACTACTTTCTGATCGCACGATGAACGAACTCAGTAGATAAATAGTTATTAGTTAAGTATTGAGTCTTTAACTGTCGTGTGACCGTGACTTTAACCGAGTATGTGCTGTATCGATAAATAAGTGTTTGATCTGTTGTTGAGTGACTGTTTCTTACCTATGAGCGAGTGTTGAATGTGGGACTCAACGAAACGGTTAATCATATATATTCTGATTTCTTTAGTATTTATTTTATTTTATTATTGCTCATAAAATATTGAATATTAAATAATTCCACGTACAAAAATTCATCGAATAATAAGTTGTGAGAAAAGAAATAATGAAGTAGAGGTGTAAAATCTCGGCAAGAAAACCTATTGATAGTGAGCCCGGACTAGCGACGCGCGAGCGTAGAGCGCTAACCCATGGTCAACTTCGCGCGCTCACTACGCTCGCACCTGGGGGCCTATTCTTGTCTTGGCGATAGCCATGTCGTTATGGCGGAATCGGTAAAATATCGCCATAACGACATCGACTGGCGAAAACCTTATTCTTGTCTCGAAAATTCACTTCGACATCGCCGTATCGCCAGCGAATTATAACGACAGGGCTGGGGATGTCGGAATCGCGTTTTCTTGTCGTTATGACGTCATTTTTCGCTTCGAATCGCGGTATTTTCAAAATGGCTGCTTTACAGCTCGCATGTTTTAAGTTTTGGCGTCTGTCAGAAATGGAAGAAACGAAGAGTTTGGGGTGAGAGAGAGTTCTAAGAGATAGATCAAAAGCTTTTGAACTTTCGGAAAATTAGTTTAGAAGTTTATTTCACCTAGATAAGTATTTAGTAATAGAGATTTGTGAGCATCTAAAAGCGACGTTAGAGTCAAACGCGTCTAACGTAAGAGTTACGGATCTCCCTGTAGATTCAAAGGTGAGCCATGAATTTAAGAATTAAATTTCGTAATTATTAGCGTTTTAATAATTATATGGTTCATTAGGCGTTAGTGGCTGTTAGATTTTATGCTTACCAGAAAGCAGTTGGCCAAGATTTATTTCTTGATGTCAGTCAGGCAACGGTCAGTCGCTGTCTGCATCAAGAAACCGATGCAATAAATAGCATTTTAATGGCAAAATGGATAAAATTTCCACTGAGTAAAGGGAAGCCACCAAGTTGAGGTAATTATCAAATCTTCTCATAGCAGAGAAATATTAATTTAACAATGCGTATAGATTTATGGAGAAGACCAGATTTCCGGGGGGCCATTGCTGCAATAGATTTTACGCACATTGCAAATGTTGCTCCAAATTCACGAGATTCAAATTATCGTGAACATTTGTACATTAACAGGAAAGGATACCATTCCTTAAATGTGCAATTGGTAAGCTTTATTTATATATATAAATAATATGCATGTACATTCAAAAATTTACATAGTTTTTAGGTTTGCGAAAGTGATTTGGTAATTTTGAATGTCAAAGCCAAGTTTCCTGGGCGTACTCATGATGCCCACATATACAAGGCATCAATGGTTTCAAGATATCTTTAAAAAAAGTTACCTAGCAACCAAGAACTCTAGAGATCATTCCTAAGGTAAGTTTTGGGTATTAACTTCTCAATATAATGGTAAGTATGAGGATGTATAGGTAACAGAAAAACAATTATTTTTCTTTTGAAAACTTTATTAATGAAATTGTAAAAGATTCTTCAAAATAAAAATTTTTAATTTTTCACTTACTTTGTTTTAAAACTAAGCATATGAAACTCAAATTGTTTTTACAATACAAATTCTCCTTTGAGAACTAGCTATATGGCACCAAGTTTCCAACTGATCTTCCATTATCTTAGTTTGCTTATCAAGATTTGAATTTATTTTCTCAAGAAATTTGTGAGCCCTCGCATACGGCCCTGTTGCCTTTGTTGGTTGCGACCTTTAAACGGTTTAAGCCAAATTATCTTTTCCAAATTTTAAATATTTTTAAAGTAAATGATTTTCTACTTACCTCGTGCAGCTGGAGAAATATTTTTACCTTGGGAGTGATTAGAACTCACAGACGCTACTGGTGAACTATGATTAAATCTTGGAGATCTGCGGGAATGGGAGCCAGTGGGAGAAGAATGGGCGATAGTGACTGAATATGGAGGAGCCATTGTTGAAGAAACTGCGGGACTTTGATCTAAAGTAGCCAATGCCGCATCCATTTTCTTCAATTATCTGTTGTTAAAACCAAGAAATGTTAGCCTGAAATGTATTCATGAAAGAATACTTACCCCAAAACCAGCTTCTGGTACTTCGTAGTGGCCATATGTACCCCCTAGGCCACTCAATAAACGAGAGCTGCCCAGCATTTGCTCGACCTTCCTCAGTTGTCTTAGTTCTAGTTTGGGAAGTTCCAGTCAGCCAAACTCTGGAATATTTATGTATAAGTAATAGAAGTAATAGTATTTCTATTCCAAAAAAATTACTGCACCTCCAGTACGGTCCACCACAAGCATTAAGCCTTTGGACAAGACTAATCCACATCGCGGTGTACTGTACGCCTCGTTTGTATAGTTTGCATCAAACTTACGGCTAAAATTAGAACCTTTAGATTTCCGCAGAATTTTGTGGCGCGACTCAATGTTATTTATTAAAAAAAACTACCTACGAAGAACCAAAATGACAACTGCGAAAACGTAAACAAACGCAAAATTATTACAGCAGCCGACAGTGCACGGCCAACTTAGATCCACTGCTACTCGCACTAGAAGGCCCCCCAGCTTTATTTTCTTCCCATGTTAACGACCGTATGAAGTTTTCTTCATACGGTCGTTAACATGGGGAAATTCCGCTTGGCACGCTAGGAACCGGGACAACCCTTCTAATGTTATCCTACGGGGAAAATTTTTCGAAACAGTCCCACTTTTAGGAACCTTTTCGATTATCTTTGCAATATTGTTCAACGCTGAGATTTTAATATGATTTGAAGTAAGGTTTTAGCTTTATTTTAAGACTATGTTTGTAATTTTCCGATCTTTGGTTCGCGTACAATCTTCTTTTAAAATCGACCAAAATTTTAAGGCGAGGAATTGACTCCGTATCGAAAATAAGCCTCGGCGTCATCTTGCGCGCCTGATTGAAAACTAAACATAAATTCCACTAGTAAATATTTCAAACTCTGTATTAAATTTTAAAAACTTGTCTTATATTAAATTTCATAGTTTTACAAATTGAATTTAAATTCTTGTAACAAATTTCACGTGAAATATAAAAGTGTTTTAGATAAAATTTAAAGTTTCAAGACTTTTCGACTAACTGGTTTGTATTGTAGGTGTTTAACTTTTTAAAATTTTTGAGAAATATTGTGTATCAAATGGTCCAGAAGAGGAGGAACTAAGCGATTCATAATGGTTTTATCCAATTTCTCAGTGTGTTGTTGATTGTTACAATCACAAATTAATACAAAACACTGTATTGTATAGTTTGCATCAAACTTACGGCTAACGAAACGTTCATTAGCCTCCATGTATTCTAAAATTAAAACCTTTAGATTTCCCCAGAATTTTGTGGCGCGACTCAATGTTATTTATTAAAAAAAACTACCTACGAAGAACCAAAATGACAACTGCGAAAACGTAAACAAACGCAAAAATATTACAGCAGCCGACAGTGCGACAGAAATAAATAAGTGCGATTCTTATTGGACGATTAGAGGGGCGCGTCACCGGATGTTGACGTCACAACTCGCCTGGCGGTATTTTCGTTTTTACGACATTTCTGATAGCGACAGGGGGACAAGAATAAGGTTCCAAGCGAATGTCGTTATCTCGAATGTCGGTAAGGCGAAGTGATAAGGCGGAATCGTTATGTCGTAACCGAGACAAGAATAGGCCCCCAGGCGGCCTACCCAAAAGATCAAAAATAGCGAAATTCGTTCTTTGCCGCTACGGAGGCGCTGGAGCCACCTCCGGACCTAACTATTAGCATAGAATCGAATGGAACGATTATGGTTTTTCGTTACTTTAAGGAATTTATTGAAAACTATTCGATATATTCGTCGATGTCAGAGGTAGAGTAAACCTTTTTCCATGATTTACAACCCTTTTCAAAATTTTCTAATTAATTTTTCCCGCCGAGATCGACTATTTCCAAAAGTTCCACCGCTCAGGCGCCAGTGAAAATCACGTGTTTAGAATGGAATGTAAACAAACCGACATGTGGAATTTTTCATCAAACGTTTTGGTTTGGATTTTAAACTATTTTATGGCAAGTAGATAAACAATTAAACTGATATTTAAAGTGATGCAACTAAAATTTTAGTGTAATGAGCATAAAAAAATACTTAATATTTTTATGAAATAATTTGTTTGACGTAAAAGTTAATAATTGCATTTTTTCATTAAATTTTAGAGACATATATAGTTGGAATAATAGTGATAATGAACGAAAACATGAATGAACATTGGTAAAAAAAGTATGAATACTGGTAGAATAGAATGAACGCTGGTAAATATGATTATATGAATACTCGTAGATATGAATGAACACTGGTAAATATGAATACTGATAGATATGGAAGAATCCTGGAAAACAATGAAGTATCACTGGTGTATGATGATCAAAATATGAAAATCCATAATGAAGATGAAAGACCTTTACATTTTCAGAAGTTTTCTCGATTGAGGTTTGTAAACTAGTTCCTTTACTTTCTCAAATCAAATTGTCCTAGTTATGTTATCAACTACGGGTGGTATTATTTTGTCACAGATAAATTAGGCAGATATCGAGGCATGAGGGACATAAAAATTGCAATGCAAAATTGGACACCTGGTAAGTTTCGGCAACACGGGAGCTTCAATATTTTCGCTAATTCTTGCTGATTCTCGTAAATAAGGAAGTGCTGCCTCAATGAACCATTACAAACTCCTTATTTGGGTAACTTATACCTCCTCTGTCGGATGTTTTAATAAAGTCTAAAAGTGGTGAATTAGAGAAGGGTCCGGAAATGCACTCGAGACACAAGCTACAAAATTCAGCTCTCTCCATTTTCTGTACCACAAAACCAGCTACGTAAGCCAAACTTGCCAATTTTAAAGTGGTTCGTTGCGTATCAGGCTCTGTACTCAACGCATTTGGTATCATATAAGTTGGATACTGTATAGCCACTCTACTCTAGAAGGTTGGGTAGCGTGCCTTCGGAGGCCTTAGTGCGAACTATACAATAACTATCGTATTATAATAAGATAGTAATATTTCTTAGATATTCCCACCAAGGGAAGAGAATGCAACCTGGCAGCCACTGGGGGAAAACTAGAACTGACTAGCAGGCTAGCTGGGAGTTAACCACTCCCATACTAGTTTCTGACTGCTACTAACCACTGACTCTACAGCTCTGCCTCTATGCTCTTAAAAGCCCTATCTCTCTCTCTCTGCTACCTCCTTTTATACCAACTCCCACACTGGTGCCACCACCCGCGCCCTTGGGAGTTAGGCCTAATAACATAAGGGGTTGCCTGTTTGTCCTACTAGCAATATGACTGCCACTGTGGGAATACCGTAGGTATTGCCATTTTTTCCAGCGTTCGTAATTTAAGACCTTTACGGTAATCTGTTTCACAAAAATATAAACTACATACAACGCTCAATTCTGATCTGTCATTTATTTGAAAATTATCCCTAGAGATATTTTCTAGCCACATGCCTCTCAACGCCCCATCAGAAGGAAACTCATGGAAAGAAACTCCAGGTGTTTTGCCTTTTACAGATGGGTCATAGGGAACGCAACTTGAAGGCATATTTGGGTAATTTATACAAAAATTATTGATATGTAACAACTTTAAATAATAATTGAAAAATGAAATAAATATCTTTTTACATAAATCTGATATCACTCGGCATTAAGTAATTATCAAGTGTTCGATTTTCCCGCCGCGAAAATTGTTTTAAAAGACAACAAATCTAAAATCCAACAAGGCTTAACTATTCATACAAAATATTTAAAAATTACCTAAGTAATTAAGTATTTGAGGGGTTATTTATGGAAATTGAACTTTTAAGTTATAACCTAAGTATAAAATAAATACAATTTTCTGATATTCAAATAATTTCCAGTACTATGTACTCATTATGGTCAAGTTTCGCGCCATAGAAAACCATGTTATTTATATCGTAAAAGGAGCCGACTTTAAGGTCCGGAAGTAGCGCTCCCGACGGCCATCGAAGACACTAAAAACCAAACTTTTATTTCGCGCCAATACATGGATTTGAAATTCTTTGGGTAGGCCGCCTGGTGCGAGCGTAGTGAGCGCGCGAAGTTGGCCATGGCTAACCGATGGGCCGTGACTCCTTTTAACAAATAGACTATACTAAGTTTGGTCCACTTTTGACCGCTGATACTGGACAAACTATAAGAGCTAGGGAAAAATAGCAAGAGACAATTTTGCTCCTTTGATCAAGCTTAGCAACATGTTTCATTTTGAAAAAAATCTGTCGAAAGCCAAATCCCATAGAAGAAGTGCGATGTCCTTTGTTTTATCCAGAATCCAAATATTGCGATTCGGTCTAGCATTTATATTCTGATTTTGAATAAAAACGTTTTATTTAATTATCATGTATTTGGATTCAATGGATTATTTTTTTTCAGTGAGAAACTGAGAATAGTTAAGTAAAATTTTATTTCTTTAAATTGCCTAAAATTTACAAAACTTTGATCCCCCGTAGAAATACTCACCCAAAAAGAGAAACAATAACAAAAAAATTATATCTGGAGGGTTCTTGTCTTTGAAAAAAATAGCCTTTTTTTCAACACTGGGGGAAGACTTGGAGTTTTATCGGTTTGCCCCCCCCCTGAAATAAAGACCTTCCTACGCCCCTGCTCCTCCGTGACCATGTTCGTTTGCTACGTTTGTTCTTCATCTTACACATACCAATGGGGCCTTAATCGTCATTTCCAGTCCAAGCACGGTAATAATTCTTTTAAATGCGCAGTATGTCTTTTACGCGAACGGATAAATTAACCCGACATAAATGGACATATGTCCCCTCTGTATCACTACCACCCACGGTTATTCAAAGTCGACCCGCTGTTGCCGACCCATCGGGGAACTCCCCCGTCGCTGATGCCAACCCATCGGGGATCGCGCCCGTTGCGGATGCTGACCCATCGGGGATAGCGCCCATCGCGGATGCTGACCCATCGGGGATAGCGCCCATCGCGGATGCTGACCCATCGGGGATCGCGCCCGTCGCGGATGCTGACCCATCGGGGATCGCGCCCGTCGCGGATGCCGGTCTATCGAAGGACGTGTCAGGAATCAGTCATCCTACAGTTTTATCTAGGGTAACCAGCCAGCATCCTTCTGGTCAAGACGAACCTTTAGACCTCACTGTACGTCTCAAAAGATCAGCCTCTCCAATTCCTAATGAACCAAAAAGACTTCGTGCAAGTAAGCTTTCTAAAATTTGATTTCTAGGATTTCGTAAGATTTTAATTAAATTAAAAAATATATATATTTGTAGACAGTGCTACTGGATGCCGCGAAGTCCCCGAGCTTCTTAGCGAAGATGACGAGGGAATATCCGACTATATGAAGACTCTAGAATTCACCGATCTCCAACAACTTATTCCAGTTCAACAACAAAAACCCGTGTTACCTCAACAACCTGAACCAGACCAAACGCGCAACCCATCGAAGGTGATAATCCGGGGGTACCACCTGAACCCGTAGACGAAGCGCAGCTCGAAGAAATACAAGCTCTAGGAGACGCTATCTCAGCTGTCCGAATTACAGCGCCTGATGGTGTTACGAATCCTACGTTATTCATTAACCAGCACCGTACAGACTTGGAAAACTTCCTCCGCAATAAACTGACGCAAAAAGCGGGCATAAAATGGTATTTGACCATTCAAGTGAGATACACTCGTCAACTGGCTAACTCTGGCACAGAAGTTGAATCTACCCCGTATTTTAGAGGGTACACCCACGCTACTCTGATAGCTGACGTTATTCCCGGTCAAATAGATTTGAGTATAAAGAAAATTTCCGAATCTATGGCCGAATCTGAAAAAAGAGGTAGCGGCTGGATTTTAGATAGAATCCTGTATCTTCAAGTCAACATTATTCAGTACCTTCCCCTCGTGGGTGGAGCCATTTAAAGGATATAGATCCAAACCGAAATACGATACTGTTGGCATGGACCACTTTAACGACTTACTTACTAAAGAAAATGTTCCCAAGACACTTGTAAAAAATAAATTTCCTTTTGATACCGAAACTGATTCTCTTACCGACATATTAAACGAATCAACAGATGTAAACCCTTTTGACGTATTACCTTATAGTCCTCAATCTATGAATGGCGATGGATTACCTAATTGGATATCGTTGAAATAAATATAAACAATATTTAGTTTCTTTTTCTTTCTCATACGAAATACAAGTCACCATGGAAGGTTGCGTTGAATCTCCTCCCGCTGGTATCTTAGCATCGTTATCCGTGTCGTACTTTAAATCTCCTAAAGTCATCACAGCATTTTTACTTTTATTTATAATTATTGATTTTGAACTCTTTGATTTCTTGTACCGGTATCACGAACGGAAAATGAACTGCACCAGCAATGGACAATCTTGAAAAAATATACTTTAATGTAAAGGATCCTGGAAGTTACGGTGGTGTGCAAGGCCTTTATCGCGCAGCCAAAGCAAAGGGTCTGAAGGTTTCCATAAAAGACATTAAGGAATTCTTAAAAGGGCAAGATACCTATACACTTCACAAACCGATTAGACAGCATTTTCGACGGAACAGAACGATAGTGTATGGAATAGACGAACAATGGCAACTCGACCTGGCAGACCTGCAAGACATCAAACGACACAATAAAGGTTTCCGTTATCTTTTATGTTGTATTGATGTATTTAGTAAGTACGCTTTTGCGGTGGCCACAAAAGACAAGAAAGGGTCAACGATAGTTGAGACGTTCAAAGCTATTCTAGAATCGGGTAGAAAACCGAAGATTGTTCAAACTGATCACGGAAATGAGTTTCTTTGCAAAGAGGTTCAACGAGAATTGAAACGTAGAGGAATCAAGTTTTTCGCTACGTATTCCGAAGTAAAATCGAGTGTCATCGAACGTTTCAATCGCACTTTGAAATCGCGCATGTACCGTTATTTCACCCAAAACAATACGCATAAATATATCGACGTACTACCGGATTTATTGGATTCTTATAACAACAACTTCCATAGATCTATAAAATGTAAAACCGTTGAAGTAACAAGCGCAAATTCAAAACAGATAATTTATATGGGAAAATTGATTTTTCTCCTCCTGTCAAGTTTCATTTTGAAATAGGCGACTTAGTTAGAATCAGCAAAAATAAAAGAACTTTCGAAAAGGGATATAAAGCTTACTTCACCGGGGAATTATTCAAAGTAGTAGAGCGAATTCCGAGAGACCCACCGGTATATAAACTCGAAGATTTGAACTCCGAGCTCATTTTGGGAGTTTTCTACAAAGAGGAAATTCAGAAAATAGGGAAGGACCTCAACAACTGTATATTTAAAATAGATAAAGTTTTAAAGAGGAGGACAAAACCTGACGGAACTAAAGAATCTCTCGTGCGTTGGCGTGGTTACAGCTCCGATTTCGATTCTTGGGTCCAAGAAATCGTGTCACAATGAGTTTCTATATTACACTCCCCTCGGACTCTTCCATGCACTTGTTTTTAAAAATAACACTATAAGCAAGTTCAGAACGTATTTACCGGAACCGGTAAATCTCGATGGTGCTTTCGAAGTTGGTCTTGCTGAAATCAGTTATCCGAGAACTTGGAATAACGTTGAAGAAGAGTGCGTAGTTCGAATTTGGAAAACAATTTCGGAAGAATCGAAGGGGAAACTAAAAAAACAAATGAAACAGGTTTTAACTCTGACTAACCACGTCAAAAGGGATCGTAAATATCGTACTAGAAATTCTGTCGGTTGACGATTTCGGTCAAAATATAAGTTCTAGAGTCAAGTTTCATTATAACAAACCAAATCGCAGGGTTGTGGTTACATTAGAGGAGATGAACCAAATACATTTCCCCCACTAAATTGCCTCTATATTAGGGTTAACGAGAAACCCCGGAGAAGATGTAACTGTTGACAAATCCATGGCTGCACCTTTCAGCTGCGACATGGACGCGGGTTTACATTCCCTGTTCATCTACTCGGATATCGTTTAAAGTCGATCGGTCGGTGACTCTGACGTACCCCTTTTGCGAATTATAAGTATCCAAGGGAAAGACGGTGATATTGTTGAGAAGGAGTTTTCGAGACCTCATTATATTCCTATAGCGAAAAACAATTTTCAAACGATTGAAATTAATATTATGACTGAAATAGGCCGTCCGGTACATTTTGAACGAGGAAAAGTGCACGTTACGTTACACTTTAGACCACGAAGAACTTGGACTTCCCTATAAAAACCTAAGGAAAATCAGATTTATATTCATTTACGACGGGAACGTCAAAGAAGAAACATGCCGTCTCATAATTTAGATTGCGTTTCCGTAAGCGACTTTCAAAATCATTACTTGAATCAAATTGGACACGGATCTATCCCTGTATATCGGGTGTCACTGTTCAAAGAGGGTATGGGCTCGGAAGTATATTGGCTTCAGCATTTGGATCTGCCATGCCCATCTTAAAAAAGGGGGCTTCCTTTTTAGGACGGAAATTTTTAAACACGGGTGCTAAAATCGCTTCAGACATCTCCGGCGGGGTATCACTCAAAGAGGCTTTAAAAACTAGGGGGGAAGAAGTGGGGAAAGAAACTTTGAGAAGAGCCGCTGAGCATGTGAAAGTTCTCACCGGTAATGGTAAAAGGAAACGAAAAGCGTCCAAAATCATCAGTTCATTTCGAACCAAGTGTATGAGAAGATCCGCTCGCCCAAGCTCCGATATTTTTTCATAATGTCACTCGCTCACCCCAGCTCTCAAAACAGCATTAGATCGGAACTTGATTTATTTCGCGTACCGTATACTCAAACTGGAATAATAGGAAGTCAGTGGGTAGAATATAACCCTACATCAAACGTTAATGAAAATCAGACGATAACTTTCTCCGTCGCCGGAAACTCGGAAACCTACATTGATTTGAAAAAAAAAAAACGCTGATTCAAGTTCAAGTTAAAATCGTAAAACCGGATGGATCTTTACCTTTAGACGAAAATATCACCGCAAAAACACCCGCGGACAAAGTTGGACCAGAAAATTTATTTTTGCACACCCTCTTCGGAGAAGTTCACGTCTCATTGGGAGACAGATCGGTTACCTCGTGCGCTCAACAGTACCCTTACAAGAGCATGATCCAAACTCTTTTGACATTTGGTGGACCGGCTAAAAAGAGTTTCTTAACGGGTGCGCTCTTCTACAAAGACGAAGCGGGAAAATTTGATGGATTTTTCGACAACAATGGATTCAAGAATCGTGCTAAATTCGCTAAAGAAGGGGTAATAGATATGATTAGAGTGGTACACGCTGATATTTGCCATCAAAATCGATTTATTCCTAACATGATCGACGTGAATTTTAAGTTCATTAAAAGCCCTAATGAATTCTGTTTACACACGGATGGTACGAAATGCAAAGTCGTCTTTACCCACGCGTCAATGTTCATTAGAAAAGTTAAATTGACACCCGAGATAATGCTTGCGCATGCTAAGACGATGGAATTGACCAACATGAAATTTCCATTTACGAGAACCGAATGCAATTCCTTTTCCATTTCCAGCGGAAACAAGATAGCTGTCAAGGACAATTTATATAGTGGTCAACTACCAAATAAAGGAGTCATTGGTTTAGTCGACCAGAATGCCTTTTTAGGTGATTTCAAAATGTCACCGTTCAACTTCCAAAATTTCTCGCTGACTCAAATAGCTTTATATGTTGACGGGAGTAGTGTCCCCCAGAAGCCTTTAAGCCCAAACTTCGAAGAAAACCTTTTTATGCGCTCTTACGCTAATCAATTTCTTCAACTGGTCAATGGAATATTGACGAAGGTAATTTTATTGGACGTGATGAATTTGCCAATGGAAACGCTCTTTTCGTATTTGATTTAACCCCGGATCTCAACGGAAGTTCAACCGAATGTTTCATCCTTTTAAAGAATGGGAGCGTTCGCCTAGAATTAATCTTCGGAGAAGCGTTTACCGTCAACGGTTAGCGTTGTATACTATTCGGAATATCAATCATTGGTTGAAATAGACAAAACAGAGCGGTTTTATTCGATCAAAGCTCATAATGGACTCGCGTCAACTCGAAAGAATCCTGAAGCGTGACCCGTACGTCAAGAATATATTCAGGGGGATCTACCCGGCAGATAAGCTACCCAAAATCGTCAAAACATTCCCCTCGCTATACATCGTCAACACCGACACATCGAAAGGGCAAGGAGAACACTGGACTTCTATCTACATTTCAAGGAAAAAGAACACTGAATTCTTCGAAAGCTATGGAAACCCCCCAGATTTATTTAAATTTAAAGATTTTGTAGAACGCAACAGTCTAACTGTTACGTATAATTCCTATCAATTGCAAGGGAATTTTAGTAAAACATGTGGCGGATATTGTGTATATTTCTCTGTTAATAGTTGTAGAGGTGTAAAAATGTTTAAAATATTACAAAGATTTTCTAAAGATAAAAATGTCAATGATCATATGATTACGGAATTCATGTATAAAAAGTACGCAATAAATATTTTGAAATAATTTATTTGTTTTCATTTCTCAATACGGTAATGTCCGTGGGACAACGTTGTTATTCCGTCAGACAAAATGTAACGTTTATCGTCACACGGATTAAGGCACATTTTGGTTTGACGTACCGTTGATAATTCGTGTTTTTACTGACAATACGCTTCATTTCTTCGACGGTTACTTACTGTTTAACAGACCATCGCGGTATTGTTCATGACGCACGCGCTTTTGGACTACACGCTTGCAGACCCCTTTGCAGGTTCGTTTCTCACCCTTCGCCGACAAGATTGAGTACATTTATGGACGTAATCCGCAGAATTCAATGACGGGAACCCCGTCAAGCTCGTCCTTAAATTTCCCCAATTTTTTCTTGTTCACCTCGCTGAAGAGAGGGTGGTCACTGGGATAGCCCGATAAGTCGTATTTATCGACCTGCGCAGCAAAATCTTCATACAAGTCCCCAGTCTCAATATGATACGTTAAGCTGTCTGTAAAATTATACAAAAATATTAGTTTAAACGTAAAATGTGTCTGTTTTTTTAAATGTCTTACCAGTGTCCGTAAAAAGAAGTTTTTTTTTTTCATTGTACTGTGTTTGAATCACATCGTAATGGAATTCGTACATTAGAAGCTTTGAGAGGTCCAATATCGAAAACCCTGTGTATATTGGTCTGTTTAACAACAGCTTTTTCTTCAACATGTGGATTCCAACAGTAATCCTCTCAAAAGCGGGGGAACTGGCTTTCTTTACGGCCTTTTCAGGGGTTTGAACCAAGTGAAAGTCGATGCGGAGTCTTAGGTTCTCCATCTTTTTTCCTGCATTAATTAATTTAATTAAATTTAATTTAATTTTCATTAAATTTAAGAACTTACCGAAAACTGAGTTGTTCATTAATTTGAAATAGTCTCGTTCAAAGCTATTCGACGCCATTTTACGCTTTTCTGTATTGAAGTCAATATACGGTTTCAACCAAGGACCTTGATCAAACCGTAAAATTCGGTGTACTTTGGTAATTTTAAGTCCTTTAGATACGTAAAATTTCAGGTTTCTGTAGTGGACTACGTATCTCTCTTTGTTGCGCAAATTGGGTACGAGTTTCGGTAAACTCCCCTTGATAGGGATTTTCAGCTTTTGTAACTGTGCCTTGGAGAACTCCGATAAGTCTTCCGGTTTGATGGACATTTTCTCCGGCGCTAGAGGATAACAGTTATGCTCGTCGTGGAGTGACTGCGGATATTCCAAGTCGACTTCGAGAATAAATCCTTCCGATTCGTCATCGGGGTGGCTCAGAATGATGTTTTCAACGAAATCTTCGCACGGTTTCATCCATCTGAAGTTCGACATCGGTAACGCATCGCACATTACTGTACCATATAAATTATTCATGTCTTGAATATAATTAAAATTAATAATTAAAAAAAATAATTAAATAATTAAACAAATCTTACCCAGGTAACAAATGTAACTGTTGGGTTTTGAAGTATCATACGATTCCAGGTACTTATTATTCGCTCGTGCAAACCGATGACTGATCATGGAAACCCCTCCTCTGATCCCCTTTTCAATGAAAAGATGCATGTCAACATCTAGAAGTAACTCGAGTTTGACCTTGGTCATGTAAAAGGCGGCTTCCCACGCAAAACCGGGTCCCGTGAAAGCATGCGCGCAGTCTAGTTTGTAATAATTTAAGCACATTGTCCTAAAATTCTCAAAGACATCGGCTAGTAAAAGTGTATCCGACTCAACATAGATGTCGTGGTAGTTCCCTTTAATAGAACGAATTAGTACTAGTATTTTTAAAAATTAAAAATTTGTAAACGTCTTACCGAGGTTTTGCATCTGGAATGTTTGCCAAACACTTTGAGCATGTTTGTAATCTGCGTCCGATATATCTTCTTCCGTTAAAACGTTGAAGAAGGCGATTTTAGGTGGAAGCTGCGTCTCCTTAAACTTGTCTGCACTGTCGATGTAATCGTAACAGTAAACGCCTTTGCGGAGCAAAAGCTTTACTTTATTCGGTTGGAAAGCAGAGTTTAAACATGGAAACATTTGAGGTCCTCCTTTCGCCAGTTTTTTCACGAGAGTTTCCAAAGAAGCGGGCATGAAGCGAACGCTGTCAATGAATCGGAGGCTCCCTAGAGAGAACGATATGTAGGTCTCTTCGTTAGACGGGATACATTTAATCTCCTGGTTTTTAATGACTCCAATGGTCTGCATCATCAAATGCGCATCGTACCTATATGCATAATGAGTTTAGTAAAAAGATTAAATATTTAAATAAATTTTCTTTTACCTTCAGAGGTTATGAAAAATAACTGGGATATATTTTGGTGGTTTTAACTTGAGGTTACATGAGTTATGGCACGGACCCCTATACGTGCCCGTATAGTGGCAATGATCTCGCACTTTATAGTCTCCCGCGGAGAACGGTTCCGAGCAAACGTAACATTTTGTAGCGGCACGAAACGCTGCCTCCTCCGCGGCTGACAAAATCATTGGCTGGTTTTCCTTAAGTTTGTCCTTTATTTTTTGTTCCTCTATCTGGAGGTCGCTAAGAAATTTCAATGCCGCCCCTTTCCCCCTGTACGTTACGGGTTTCTCGGCAATCCCTACATTAGAGAAAGTTATTAAAAACATAAATACATAATGAGGGTGAACGTACCGGTTGGACCCACGAAGACGTAGGAATATCCACAAGTGACGTGTAAAGCGAGTGTGGTGGACGAAGATAAAGATGAATCGGGTAGACATGTTGAAACCTTATTCATTAAAGCTTCAAAGTCGGCGTATATGACGTAGGGACACTAAAATCGTAAATTTTAATATATATTCAGGCTAAAAATGTTAAATAAATACCTTTTGATGCCATCCAAACTTCTTGAACGATAATATAGGTTCATCCAATGACATTTCTATACGTTGTGGACCATGGATGCTACACTCTTTTACATGCTCAGCATGATTTTTTTCCGCATTTTTTCCTAAAAATCGATGAAGACAGTATCGACCGTAAAAATTTGTGTGTCCGTTTTTTGAAAAACTGCTTAGAAGGCGACTTAAACTGTTTATCAAGAAGTAATGTTTTTCACGCCCGTTAGTAACCAACAACAAGTCTATTTCGCGTTCTTTTGGTACTCTATTCTCACTCACATAACGTGGGAACACTTCTTTTTCATAAGCGAATACGTTTAACGATAAATTGTTCACCTCCTCAAACCTTTTAAGTTTGTGCGAGTTTAATTCAAACGGAAAAGTTATTCCCGAAACGTTAATTTCGCTCTCGAATTCTAAATAATGTCTCACACGCTGTGGATTATTTTTAACAGGATGTAGACGGGCTAATATTGACCATGAAAAACACTTATTGTCTGTTGACTGGACGTTCACTAGAGCTCTTTTCTTTTCAAGCCCGTATGGTAACAGGAAAAAAATGGCTCCACCCACGAGTTGAAGGTACTGAATAATGTTGACTTGAAGATACAGGATTCTATCTAAAATCCAGCCGCTACCTCTTTTTTCATATTCGGCCATAGATTCGGCAATTTTCTTTATACTCAAATCTATTTGACCGGGAATAACGTCAGCTATCAGAGTAGCGTGGGTGTTCCCTCTAAAATACGGGGTAGATTCAACTTCTGTGACAGAGTTAGCCAGTTGACAAGTGTATCTCGCTTGAATGGTCAAATACCATTTTATGCCCGCTTTTTGCGTCAGTTTATTGCGGAGGAAGTTTTCCAAGTCTGTACGGTGCTGGTTAATGAATATCGTAGGATCCGTAACACCATCAGGCGCTGTTATTCGGATAGCTGAGATAGCGTCTCCTAGAGCTTGTATTTCTTCGAGCTGCGCTTCGTCTACGGGTTCAGGTGGTACCCCCGGATTATCACCTTCGATGGGTTGCGCGTTTGGTTGCGGTTGGTCTGGTTCAGGTTGTTGTTGTTAAACTGGAATACGTTGTTGGAGATCGGGGAATTCTAGAGTCTTCATATAGTCGGATATTCCCTCGTCATCTTCGCTAAGAAGCTCGGGGACTTCGCCGCATCGAGTAGCACTGTCTACAAATATATAATTTTTTAATTTAATTAAAATCTTACGAAATCCTAGAAATCTAATTTTAGAAATCTTACTTGCACGAAGTCTTTTTGGTTCATTAGGAATTGGAGAGGCTGATCTTTTGAGACGTACAGTGAGGTCTAAAGGTTCGTCTTGACCAGAAGGATGCTGGCTGGTTACCCTAGATAAAACTGTAGGATGACTGATTCCTGACACGTCCTTCGATAGATGGGTCAGCATCCGCGACGGGCGCGATCCCCGATGGACCGGCATCCGCGACGGGCGCTATCCCCGATGGGTCAGCATCCGAAACGGGCGCGATCCCCAATGGGTTGGCATCAGCGACGGGTGAGTTCCCCGATGGGTCGGCAACAGCGGGTCGACTTTGAATAACCGTGGGTGGTAGTGATACAGAGGGGACATATGTCCATTTATGTCGGGTTAATTTATCCATTCGCGTAAAAGACTTGTCACATACTGAGTATTTAAAAGAATTATTACCGTGCTTGGACTGGAAATGACGATTAAGGCCCCATTGATATGTGTAAGATGAAGAACAAACGTTGCAAACGAACATGATCACGGAGGAGACTCGGAGAGTGAATACTCTAAGTTGACAATCGCCTTCTCCTTATATAGATAGGATAGACGGAAGCTCGTTTCCGTTTGTATCCGGCGGAATATCAATATGTCGGTTCTAGTTTCCGATTGAATATTTCCAACTATAGTAGTTACCACTGCTTGTTTCCGAATAAATTTACTATTATAGAAGTTACAGATACTGGTTTCCGAAAGAGTATTTCTTACTATAGTAGCTACCAGAACACTGTGTAGGATTGTCTCCGAGCACATAGATTTTGAGTAAAAATTGAAAGGGTAAACAAAAAATATATATATATATAAATTGTTTATTTTTTTATCTCTTATAGCCCCCCCCCCCCTTTAACTCCTAACGCTGACGGGATTGCCATACTGAATGACGTTATGACACTAATGATAACCAAGGGATTCGGGAAGAAAAACGGACGGAAATTGGGGTTTCCGATTAAATATATCTATTCAATATTCTAAACTGCTAACGTTGGTGAGAACTTTCAATTTCCGGATCTGATTAACTAATATTGGGGCAATCAAGGGCTCATATTTTAATTTGATTAACATTTTAAAATGTACTTGATTTCTTAAATTATAATTAATTCTATTTTCTAATGGAATAACGTAAATAATTGGGTTCAGTCCCCTGTCCTTACTCCACTGTTTTAGATACGGTTCACGACCTTTTGCGCCACCTCTGCGCCGCCTCTGCGCCCCCTTTCTCCACTAAGTTTTTCAATCGGCATTTTCTCCCTACTAACCCAACACCCAGAAATTTAGGGGTTAGGTCGAGGAACCACTGGGAATGGGGTCACTGGAATTATGGACATCCTATAACCAGGACAAAAGACAGTCTCGAATAAAACGCGCCTTAAGTGTCTTTTTTCTGCGCAACATTTTTACGAATTCGGAGCAAAACAGTAAGGTCACGTTTTCGAAAGCGTGTTTAGAAATTTGAAAAATAAGAATAAGCCAGCGTAACAATTGTAAATAAGAGGAAACTTCTCTCTATTTATTGAAAAATTTACGATTTAGGCTTTCAAATGGAGTCTCTGCTAGCGCTCCTATTTAAGCGTTCGCTCCGCCATTTGGTTTGTTTACAGCGATTCGCCCGTTCGCGAGGAAAAACATTTATAGCGTTGCCAGATTTTTTTGAGAAATAAAGAGAATGGTATTCATTAACCTGTCCCGGTAATAGTATGTCCATGCTGGAACGGCGCGTAAAAAAAGTGAAAGCATAAACAATGTTTAAGTTGCAATACTTTTAGATAAATAGTAAACAATTTTGCGCAAAAAGGTGTGCAAAGTGATGACTCAAAGACTACAAAATAGATTTTCAACCTATTCTGCAGAATCTGTATCATTGAGTAATTTGCAAAGCAATTTGATTATTCAAAATAAAACATTTAATAGGCCAACTTAGAACCAACTACATACCAATTTTGATCAAAATGGTGAAAGCTATAAACAGTCTACCAACCAGCATCCTACTAGAGTCGTAGACAGACAGGGTTGGCAACAACCTATCCAGTCCAGTCTAAACCACCTAAAAATCACGCTTATACGTAACTGAATAAAACACCACTCCGTGAGGTGAAATATTACTGAACACTACCAAATATAAAAATTACTAGTAAAAACAAAACCAATATTAGAAATAATGATTAAAAATAATTTATTAGTGATTTCTTGGCCCTAATATTTATGAACCTGGGAAGAAATTGTTAACAGTTTTTAGCAGTCTTACAGGCAGACGACATTAAGCCCCAAGTGTCCGTGCCTCAGATAAGGGCTAGACATATCGACATATGAAGAACCTCACGTAGTCAAACGGCTTAACAATTTGGCTTCTAAAAAATCCAGATTAAACAAGAAAAATACGACTTAACCCAAAAAGCCACTGGTCTGGATTTTATTTAAATTATATCCGAATTTTTGCCAACCCTATAGACAGAACGGTGCGATTAAAACATCCCGTCCCTAATCCTATTATTGTTTGTACAATTCTTTGTGTTTATATATATTTTTTTGATTTTGACAACGCCAAGTATGAACAAAAATCTTGAAATTTTGATCAGAAACTGTTCTCCTTACATTTAGCATTAAATCTGACAATTTTCATTAGGAATGGACAAGCTATGATCATAGTCACCAAGTTTGTATAAAAAACTTCGAACATTGATTTTAAAATTGAGAATAAAATCAGGCTTTACAAGAATATCCACCTGGCCGGAGGTGGCATTACCTGCCTTTGTGGGGATGCCCCAACTGGGGAGTGGGTAGATAAGGTATTTTACCAGAATGACTGTGTTTTGGAAGGCACGAAGCTTTTAGTCCTAAAAGCCAGTTAAGTAGTTAACTACCGAAACCAGTCATGGTGCCCTTCAGGACTAAGGATGTCTGAACGAAAAGTCCTAATAAAGATGTGATACCTTTCAAACAACAAGCACAATACGATCCGTTGGAAAGTAGTCACATCTGTCTGTGACCAGAACGTCATCCGTTGGATTTTCCAGAAAGATGTAGAGTTTGTCGCAGCCCTGAAGGAGGCAGGACCTTTGGTCTACACAGGGGTGGATAGGGTTACTTTCAAAGTCGATAAAAATCCTAACACCTCAGCGCAGCCTGAAGTCGTGACATAGGAACTCTACCCCTGAAATGTCCGACTTTAATCTGGCAGGAGAACTGGGTGATATCAACTTGGGCTTATGTCGGATATTTCCGACATTACGGTGGTGAGGAACACCTCCAGAGTAAGCTCAACCCACATGGGCCTCAGGTGAAGATGCGAACGGTCTGGCTGGTGCAGGGGGACAGTGATGCAGAGTAATCTGAATCACCTTCATACCCAGTTTACCCACGCTCTTAGCCGGCGAGTAACTCAGCACCAACACTGGCAATTGTGGCTGGGTATGAAGGTAATTGAGATTAATTTGCATCAAGGTAAGGAAGCTTTGACAGTCCTCTGTCGATGGTTTGCGGTGGAGGGACTAAATGTGGCCCTCATACCGGAGCCACGGATCTATAATGGCAGAATCCTGGGTCTCAAAAATGCAGGTACTCTATACTTTGAGTAAATGTCTGTTAAACCTTGGGCATGTAATTTGATAAGAAGGGATATTAACACTCTTCCTCTTTCATTATACAAATCTAAGGACAGTGCCACCAAAAACATCTTCTCATCGTCCGTATGATGCCTTGTCCCTCCATCACAGGAGGTTGCCAATCTGCTGAACCACTTTGAAACGTGTATGCTGGACGTTCACTTTCCAGTCTCTAAAGTCACTGACATAGATGACTCTGTTCGAAGAATTCAAAGGTTATTTTTATACCTAAACCCGGGAAAATTAGTCACCTCGAGGCTAAGGCACTAAGTATTTTGGAGTAATTAGTTGACAGATATATTAGAGAGGAAGTTCTTAGTGTCACACCCCTCTCTGATGCTCAGTATGCCTATCAAAAGGGCAAATCTACTGACAACACACTTCATGGCATAACAAATTGCCTTGAACGTGCAATTTAGTTCAAAGAAATAGCGTAAGCTGTTTTTTTTAATATCGAGAGGGCTTTTGATAAAGTCTCTAAGATTCTTAACTTCTTAAGGCTGCTAAGCGTTTCGGTATCAATGATACGCTGTGTCTTTGGATCGATTCAATGTGGACTGATTGTATCGCAACGGCCTCCTTGCTTGGCAAATCACTGGAGGTCACCACCAGCCGCTGCTGCCCTCAAGGGGGTGTTCTTTCACCCCTGCTGTGGTGCCTGGTTGTGGATCAACTCTTTGTGAGGCTAAACAGAGATGGCTGTCGCCGCTTTGGTTATGCCGACGATGTCGCAGTTATAATTACTGGGCAATTCCCAGGAACCATTTCGGCTATGACGAGAAAAGCTCTCATCTCTGTGAAATGCTGGTGTAGGGAGGTTGACCTCACCGTCAATCCTTATAAGATAAGCCTGTTTCCTGGGAATTTTTAACAATCTTTCTTTCTTTGGGACCAACTTGGTCAAGTAAACTGAGGTAAAATACCTCGGGATCATTCTCGACAGTTAGCTAACATGGAAGCCTCATCTTGATTTTAGTATGAGGAAGGCTAAAATGTTATACTGGGGGGTAAGTGGTACCATAAGTAAGTCTTGGGGTCTCAGCCCAAAGGTTGTTTATTGTATCGATACAATGATCATCAGGCCTATGCTGACCTATGTAGCAGTGGTTTGGTGGTCGATGGTAGTGCTTAAGTCAGTTCAGTCTGAATTACGCTGTGTGCAAAACTGATCTGTGTCAGCATTTCAGGAGCTATGAGAACATCCCCAAGCGCTTCTCTGGAGGTGCTCCTGAAGATTCTTCAATTCCATCTTTATATAAAGAAGGTTGTAATGAAGGATAGCTATCGATGGTTGGTGGAGGTCTACTAATTGGGATTGTAGCCACACCAAATTATTTCGGAAAAATTCTGGTCATTACCGATCTTATTGATGGGTTCTGACAACATGGCTGCAAAGTTACACTTTGAAAAGTTGTTTAGTGTTTACTTTCCAAGTAGCTTAGACTGGACACAGTTCTTAGAACCAATGGTGAAATTGTTTGTTTCACAGATGGCTCCTAGACTAACTCAGGGTTGAGAGCTGGGGTTTACTGTCAGGCTAAGAAGTAGGGTTTTTTTTTAGAGCCTTGGTGTTTTTGCTACGGTCTTTCAGGCAGAGATTTCTGCCAAGGGCTTCTGTGCAGATTTCTGTCTTAATAATAAGTATCGGGGCAAGACAGTTCAGATTTTATCGTACAGCCACTCTGCTCTTAATCAGTTTTGTATCACTTTAAAGCACGTTCTTAGCTAGTTGGATCTCCTTTCAGAACTGGGCACCCATAATAGGGTTCAACTCTATTGGGTGCCTAGTCATCATGGTAATGAAAGGGCTGACACTCTGGCCAAGGAAGGTGCGGAGGCTAGGTTCGCAGCCATGTACATGGTACTATGGCTGAGAGACAGGTTAAGCTTTGTCTTGAGATAGATGGTCAGAGGCACGCCACGGAGTTAATCCCTGGGCTTTTCTAGGAAAAGAGCAGCTGGGTTGCTCTCGCTCTTAGGTCACTGCCAGCTAAAAAGACATCTGCATCTGATAAGCATGAGTGAGAGTCCTATGTACAGGCAGTGCCTTTCAGAGGAGGGAACTGCCTCTCATGTCCTTAGTGTCTGTCATTTTTATGCGGCTCAAAGGGTTGAGAATCTCGGTATGCACAGGTTGCAAACGATAGATCTTTCCAACATCTCGGCGAAGCAAATCTTGCGCTTCGTTTCGGAGACTGGGCTTTTTCATGTCTAAAAGTCTGGGGCTGCACAATGGCCCTCTGTTCGAAGTGCTTGATTAGGCTTGACCGAACCACTCAAACCTTTCTATTAATAATGAAAATAATAATGGTCTTGGAAGATTTTGTCAGAAATGTGCTAACTTGTAAGGGCATCGTTTGCACTTGGACAGTACTGTACCAATTTGTCATTTGGTCAGAAGCGTGTAGTTGGAAGATAATTAAAGGTGTTAAAGGTCACTAGATAACTTGGGTATTAGCAGTAGCTGAATGTTATTAGAAAAAAGATCAGAAAAGCAGCTTTATAATTTTGACATTTTAACTATTCTAAAATTTTTAAGGACTTATAATACTTAATTGGTTTATATAAATAGACTTATAGTTCTTCCAATTTTAGAATACAGGCTTCATTCTGGACACAGGTTAAGGTTCTCGCTGAAAGGGAGCTTAAGATGAAAACTCGGATAAATAAAAACGTTCATGGGCACATTGCAACACTTTTTGTAAGTTTCAGTTGAAATGTCACACAATTTTACTATGCCTTAATATACGGTGTAACCATAATATATGGTGCTGAGTTGCTCCTTGAAAACGCCCGTGTGAGATTTCACCAGCATGTGGCGAGGAAGCAAAAGCTGGTTCCGAGGGGTAACGCATTATATTATATTATATATTTCAAAAATAATCAAATATGGTCATTGTGATCAATTTTTCAATTTTATAAATACATAAGGGTAGAAACTTCAAAAGTGATGATTTCATTTCTGCTCCTTGCATGGTTAACCCGCATTGTAAAGCCTTACTTTTCTTATAAAAAGAGCTCTGTTCCCTTGAGGTGTGCAATAGCATTTAATACCAAATTGAATATTTATAACGTCAAAATGTTTGGTCTGATATTTGAAATGGAACACACCAAAACATTTATATTGATCAATAAATTTTTTTAGAGATCTAAAACCCACACCGCCTCATTAATTTAGGCAATAAGAGACCTAACAGTTGCTCGTGCAACACTTCATCAGGAGTCACTTTCCATCGCGTTATCTTTTGAAGGCCTTTAAACATTGGCGGATTAACAACAATGAGGGCCCTTTAGTCTTGAGCTTTATTTTGGCCCCTCTGACCTTGTTTTAGCCTAGTACTGAGCCCGTAAACTTTCTAAAGATGTTACGGGTCCCAAAGTTTAAACATAGTCAGGCTATTGGTTAATCACCGCCTGCCTTTAAACTTTACAATAATAAACCTCACCAGTGCCGTAAAATATTTGACATAGAAAACAATTCCCACAGCCCTTCTCGAATACTCGACTATTTGATCAGGAAAAACGAATATTCTGATCATTTGCAAAGGAATATTTGTGATCATTTTCAAACGAATATTCGATTTATAATTCGATCAAGTTATTTAGTGCAACGAGTTATCTGGCACACTCGTAATGATTTCCTTTTCTGGACAGATTTACTCTGTCATTGTAGCACTATGCACCGGAAAACAAAGTTTAACAGATCTGGGAGCTGATAATATGAATGGAATAATTTTCCGTATAGTGTTCGGTTTGGGCTACTTTCCACTTGTATTTGAAGCTGTAGTAAGTAGTACTTTTTATATACATTAAGGAATTTTCATAATGGCGTGGCACACTTAAGGAAGAATCTACTGTATTATATCTAACTAAAATATATTCATAGTGGTTTGAACCATATTGACACCAGAATCTCTCAAAACCACATGAAAGGCCTCTTCTTTTAACCCTCAACGTTGTCTAATTTCAAGGAGCTCTCTATTATTATTATTTACAGTATTTCGAGAGTAAACTGACCTTCATGGAAAAACGGCTATTTTGCGACTCCAAAACTCATATCGAAACTTAAATTCGAATCTTGACGGGTTGACGACCAAATATCTATATCTAAAGAATACCATTGAACGTTTTTAAGTATCTCCTTTAGCTTCTATCCTAAAGCGTCAAATATTAGAGGCGCCACAGAAAGCCTCAACTTTAACTTGACTGACATATTTTTTTTTAACGTGACCATTTTTATCTTCACACAAAACGTGACAATATTAAATTATTACTCAAAATACTACAGGTTACCACTTCCTAACCTTAACAGACCACAATACGCAAAAATCAGGAACGAATTGCAATGAATAACAATCGCAAATCACGTCAGACGGTGCGCGAGTTAAGCGACAGTGAATTAGACGGTGACGGGACAGGCGGGTGGCGGGCGAGGTTACGTTGCCCGCCTCGCCAGGTTAAAACTTATAAAAACCATTGTCAGAAAACGTTGATGGTGAGTGAGAAGGGTTCCTTCCTAAACTGTCATTATCTGGTATAGAAACGACGTTTAATTCTGGTCGATTTTCCAAAGCTACTTCTGATGTATTGAAAGAACTATTCGTTGCACCAGTCGATGTAACATTTTCTTTTGTTGGTCCAACTTCCATTAAGGAATATAATGATATTTTGGTGGGTTTAATTATACTCTAGCTTTTTGCAATTTTGAACTTGCAACCTTCGCTTTAAAATGTTGTGATGGATGCAACTTTTTATATGATCCCATATATTTTAGTTGATCCACACTTAACCAACACACTTTTTTTCGGAATAAACATAAAAGGGATATCCGCTTTTCCTGTTATAGGTTTTTCAAACTGTTCCCAAATAAGGGACACTTTAGGAACTATGGAATATTATTTGATAACTCTAAGCGGTCACTTGTTTTTTTTTTAATTTTTAAGTATAAAATTAAAATTACGTAAAATCTTAATAGATCGAATTAGTTAAATTGCAGAATTTTTATGGTTGTTAGTCTATATCCTAGAATGATAAAATAAGCGAATACGTAGATTAGTCCATTATGAAACGGGATAATAAAGCTAAAACCTAAACAAATTTGAAGAAATTTAAAAACTTACTAAAAGCTCGTACCGATAGGTATTCGAGCAAACAAAAAGTCACGAAACTCAGACCAAATACCTTCGAGTGAAAAACTAAATTAAATTAAACAAAATAGCCAGAGATTCCAACGGTAGACCGGTTTCGTCCTATTTGGGACTCGTCAATACCGTGCGGGAAATCTGGCTCGCGACTATAACACCGAATAGAGAAACTAAGCCTCAATATTAAAAATTTCAAAACGAGTTGCATAGCAACGGAAAGCTGAATAGGGGTAGAGTGGTGGAGATTAGTATATACACAATGTTAAGTTAATGTCTTGAGTATTATAAATGTCTTCAACGATAGAGTGTAAAATGTGATCACTTTGTAAATTCCTATCGAAATCTTTTCTTAGACAGCCTTAGTAACTTGAAATTACAGAAAATACCAATTATGTTATATTTTCTTACCTACATTTTCTTCACATTGATGCTAAAATATATAAATAGCGCCATCAGTATCGAATCCAATTACTATTTAATGCCAAGGCTTACGGCCATAAAGTCAATTAAATCTAACTTTGTTAAAAAAACGAAGAATTATTGTATCTTAACATAAATAATTATTAAAAAGCAACTTAAACTGCTCTATGATTACGTCATATTTTAAATTTCATCACTAATTTTCAGAATCATTAGATTCTTCTTCGAGAAACTGTTTAGCTGATTTGACTAAATTTTCCCTTGTTTTCTATTTTTTAAGAGAATATCTTGTAGAAACTGACATTTTATAGTATATAAGGAGAGGAATCAGAAATTATTTTCCAGGCTATCATTGTCAATAATGTTTTTGATGTAACATTTCACCCTAAAGTAGCTTTAATTTAAAATCTTTGGGACATATAACAGCTATACAGTATATTATAATTTGGTTTTTTCTTTCCCTTACAAAAAAGTAACAAATCCTATAGACCAAAGCGAAAGAGGTGAGCGTGTGAGGTATCATATCTCAAAACCAAACGGTAACCCCTAGATTCTCCCTGCTTCCCAAACCCCAGACTCGCTAGACTTATCTCCCCCAATTCTACCACCAAACCCCAGTATATTTTGTGATGGAATATCCAATCCCCAGACGCACTAGACTTCCCCTTCCCCTTTGTATCCTCTAAACCCGAGACTTGCCAGACTTCCTTTCCCCCAATCCCCAGACTTGCTAGACTTCCCTCCCCCAATTCTACCTTCAAACCCCAGAAGATTTTATGCTAGAAATTCCGATCTCCAGTCTCATTAGACTCCCCCTTTGTTTACCAAAATCCCCAGACTGGATAGACTTCACTCCCATAATTCTACCCCCCAATCCTAGAATATTTGATGCTAGAATTTCCAATCACCAGACTCACTAGACTTCCCAATCACCAGACTAACTAGACATCCCTCCGACAATTCTACCCTCAAACCACTAAATATTTTTTACCTGGAATTACCAATCACCACACTAGTTAGACTTCCCTTCTCCCGCTGCTTTCCCCCAACACGCTAAATTAATTTTCCTTTCCCAAGTTCCAGAATTCCCATTCGCCAGAATTTGTTTTCCCCTCTTTTCCCTCAGACCCCAATCTTCATTATTTCAGTTCGCCAGACTCATGTACCCCATTGGAGTACAACAACTCTATTAGGAAATCTCAATGGGAATTTATTAAGATGAAGAAGCTAATCAGTCCGGTAATCGGGTACTTAGGTCTAAAATTGGGTAATCTGGTCCAAAATAAGGTAATTTGCTCAGAAACGTGGTACTGAGGGTAGAAAATTGGGTACACCCGAAAATAAGTGATATTTCCCTAATCACCAGAATTTGTTTGGCCGTCGTCGCTGCATTTCCCCCAAAATCGCCAGCTTGGAATGCGTTACGAGAACAAGTTATTTACATTTAGTTTGATTATTTAAGAACAATGTTTACATAAAATTGGTTCGACGACTAGTCCAATATTATATATAGCCCGTTTAAATCGTAATTTATCAATATTTATTAATTAATTTAATATAAACATTTTAATTTCAAGGGTTGAAACGAACTACCTTCTGCAACGCAACTTGTATAAATCATTTAAAAGTTCTACCTCAAGTATTTTTAGCATCTAACAGCATCACCGTCGTCTGACAGGATAGTGATGCAGTCACTGTCGTCGTCAATTACAGGTGACCTTGGCGCAGGTGGAATGTCCCATTCTTGTGACAGGTACTTTAGCGAGGGTGTACTACCCCTTGATGGGCAGTTAGAATAAAATCTTGGGTCTTCGAGTTCTTATGAAGTGTTACAAAAAACAAGTTGGCAAGCCAAAATATACCTCTCCTCGGAAGAATTGTCCCTAGTGGTATTAATTTCTCGAGATAACCCTTAAAGATATATCTCCGCAATTTAGAGTTATTTGTTAAAAATATTAACTCATTTCTATCCCGCCCGGTATAAAATTTTAATTATAATTAAAATAATTGAGACGAAACGACCAATTTTAATTTATTCAGAATATCATAAGTTAAGTAGTTACAACAGTAAGTTAGACGTACTATAACAATGCACAATTGAATTAAACCCTTTTACAGAACAAGTTTATCAGTTAAATATAATACGAAGCAAATTTTAATGAAATATCTACAGAGGCTTTTTGGAATTACTCGCTTACGAAATACTTGCCGCATCTTTAACGCTCATTTTATTTCAACACTCGCCCTTGATGAAGATACCGTAGATATCTGGTAGTGGACGACTCGTTCACTTCCTGTTGACGTTGTGACGCATACCACATGAAAAAGACCAATGCCGTCCAATTTCCAATATCATATAATGACTCGCACACCCAAGAAATCATTGACTGCGTTAGAAATCGTAGATATCCAAATATCCACACCAAATGTATTTACAAGAAGCAAAAACCTTACCATCAACAAAGCACAGAGAGCCACTTGACTAACCGCCAGCTTTTAAAGCAATTAACGTTAAATTATCTCCATTGAATTAACAGAACTATATATAGGTCGTTAAGAAAGTGGACCACCCACAGGGTCTACCCTTTAACCCTCTAATCTCGGCTGACTGCGCTAAAACAAGATTTAACCTTTAAAAAATACCAGATTAGGCCTTCATAAATTCATTAATAAAAAAAGACTTTATTACCTATTATGCTTACGATGCCTGTCTTAATTTCAGTGAATCTAAGCAGCTATCGGTGGTTCTGTGGTAGAGCGCTCGACTGCCAAGCCGAATGGTCTGGGTTCGAAACCTGGGTGGCGCATTTGTTTTTAATCAATAGAGAAACGCTAAATTAGAATTTCTTCGATGCAATAATTTCAATTTCAATTCTATTTCAATTAAACCAAAATTTCGTACTCTATTAAATACGCTTCCGATAAAGCTGAAGGTCTAATTTTCAATAAGGCGTAACAAGTGTCGGTGGTTCTGTGGTAGAACGTCCGCCTGTCAATCAGGAGGTCTCGGGTTCAAATCCCGCCCGATGCGATCGCAAATTGATACTAAGACGAATACCGTGTACAACTGGTGGAAACCCTGCCATTGGACGTTGAGAGGTAGCATTACACTCAGCACTCGGTCCGTCCCAAAGTCATTAAGAAGAAGTTGGAGAGAAAACGCCCATATAAACACAACAGACTCAACATGCACATCCATCAGAACACAAACACAACAAATTCAACACTCACAACCTACGCATAAACATTACAAAAACCGTAATACACCAAACCGTCACGACGGTGAGCGAAAAAACACCATCCAAACCAAACCGCAAATGCATCCGTTAACGCTCACCGTCACACGGTGGTTTTGCCAACCCTTTGAGAAACTGCGTACGCAGTGATTACACTTTGCACCGAAAATGCGAACGCGTTCGCAGTCCTGACAGACAGACACACCCACAGACCCACCCACAGACAGACACGGTCGTTGTATAACCCCTCCTAGGGGACTTTGTCCCCTCGGAGAGGTAAAAAGGATTATCTATGAAATTTCCCAACACGTTTTAACTAGTTCGGTCTGAATTTCTACGTCTAATACATACGCAAAATAGGCCTTTCATCTTATCTGGTGTTCCAAAGTGCCTTCTTAACCCTCTTTTCCCAAACATTTTTTAACTGGTTAGGCATAATTTTCCCAATATATATACTATTTTTTATATGCAAATTGTTTAAAATGTCTAAAATATATAGCCTAAAATACTAAATTATCCAAGTAAAAATAGGTCGGAAATCCTTAAGCCTTTGCCAGAAAATATTGAAAGAGGAGAGCGACCACAGGTCTTTACAGTGTAGTGCTCGGAAACAAAGTCAAGGGAGAGAAAATATCTGATAATATGTAGGCACTTCAGATAAAAAAAAGCGATTGGTTGACGTCATATCATTGCTCAGGTTGAAAATCGAAAGTGGAAAAAACGATTGGTTGACGTCATATCATTGCTCAGAATGAAAATCGAAAGTGGAAAAACCCATTGGTTGACGTCTAGCAAGTCTTGGGATTGGGGGAAACAAAGGGGGAGGAAAGTCTAACTAGTCTGGGGATTGGAAATTCCAATATAAAATATTCTGGTTTTTGGAGGGAGATTTCGGGTAGGGATTTGGGGTAAGCAGGGAGTAGCTGACGATAACCGTCTGGAGTTTGCGATATCACACTGATTATCTTGAGCCCCAGACAATAAACCCCCTTCTTTGACCAAAAAGCAGTTATTTCTTAAGATTTCTATAGAAATGAATAGAGAATTGGTCCAATTCCCAATGTTGATATCTTGGATATTCTTTAAGATATATTCTATAGTCTCTATAGCGAACACCTCGAGTACCATTTGGTATTCTACAAAATTATATAAATTATAACCGAAAATTCGTTCGTTAATAGGATCTAAAGATAAGGAAACAGGGAAATATAGCACCACTTTTAACCCCATTAAAGGGATATACGATTCTATAGAGCTTTTTCATAAAGTTTTTATGGTTGAATAATATCGTCATTTAAATTGATTTTTGTTTATGTTTTTGCGCCCACGGAAATGGGTATAAGGAATAAAACTTCAATTAAAGTAGATACACATCCTGGTTTACTCTTTAAATAAGAATGCCGAGGACGTCAAGAACTATTTTACGGAAGGAAGAACCTTCGACGGTAGCTTATAGCTCAGGTGTTACGCTGTTATACCAACGCCCAACCTCAAGTTTTTAAACTAAACTAAATGGTTCTCGACCTAATTTTCGAATGACCTTGAAGATAGGGTTGAAGGTCATTGAAATTTTTCGTTTCAAATGTCCCCTTGCACGAGCTACGTTAACCGAAAATTTCAAATCCGCGCAAAAAATAGATTGTGATAAAAATCGTGAGAAAGTAGAATAGTCTATAATGCGCTGCAGCCGTTTCGACGCGGTGACCGTCGTCGTCGACATGCGTATACAACGATCGGTATACAATAACATAAAAAAAATTATTGTACAAAAGTAGTTAATCATCAATAATAACAGTATAAAATTTACTCATTTTAGATTTGATATTAACGTTACACCATTTTTCAAAACTGTAGTTAGATTAAAATAGAAAGTGGCAAAATTTGGTATCTCAGAGAAAAATTTGGTTATTTTCAGTGCCTTGGCTCGCAATTACAACTCGTCTACAAAGAACAACAGAAGTATCTTTACAGCTCATTTGC
This sequence comes from Leiobunum rupestre, assembly GCF_980474605.1. Lineage (NCBI taxonomy): Eukaryota > Metazoa > Arthropoda > Arachnida > Opiliones > Sclerosomatidae > Leiobunum > Leiobunum rupestre. Next base: position 52,625,274 of record NC_143386.1, read on the forward strand.
TTTCCTTTTGAGTTTAATTTTAGTTATAGTAAGTACATGCCTCTATTAATAAGTCTATAAATGTGAAAAAGCTATGAAGTGCTGTCCGCTTAAAGTTATTAACAAGATTTTTGTGACCGCGCCTTTGAGGACCACAGAACGTTTTCCATTTTTGTGAATGGTGCTACAAAACCACGTGCTTTTGTGAACAGGGAAAGTATATCTTCTTAGTCACGTGATGGAAGTATAGAGATAAATTCGAATTTTTCCCATGATTAAGTGTTTCTAAAAAATGAAACGAAATAAATTAACAAAAAATATATATTAAACGTGTCGCTAAACATTATTTCACACGAACAGTTTTATTGGTACAATCGTAGCACGCGCGAATTTCACGCATGCTCGAAAATCCAAAATTCATCGCAACTCTATCACACGCTCAAAGATTAGTAAAAGTAAGAGACAGTGACGTCAAAGAAACATTAAAACAAAAAAGCCAAGTTAATTTATACAAAGAACTATTGCTACTGCGTAAGCTTTTATTTCAAATTTAAAACATAAAAAGTTAAATTGTTAAAATAGAGAGCTTTTAGTCCGAAAAAACCAGAAATCTATTGGCAATTCACCTCCCAAATTCTAGTCTTCTTAATTATTTAAGTTCACAGGGTTCGTATACGACCTGGAAAACCTGGAAAAGTCAGGGCATGTGGAAATGTTTCAAAAGGCCGGGGAAAAGTCAGGGTATTTTAAAATGTTTCCAAAAGGTCAGGGAAAAGTAAGGGAATTTTAAAATGACCCCAAAAAATATTTCAAAGATTTTTACGTCAAACCATTGGTTTATTCTACAAAAATGGTCAGGGAAAATTTGTTAATTTGGTCAGGGAAAACCGGGAAATGTCAGGGAATTTAATTCCGGAAATTTTGTTCGAACCCTGGCTCACTTATTTGAAAATAAGTGAACCAGTAATCGTACAAAATTTCTGAATCGACCATATTCCTATTTACGCCAAGCGGTGAAAAGGGGGAAGCTCATCGGGGGACAATGGAGTTTTTGTGCGGGCCTAATAGGTTCAGAGGGCTCTGACCGATTATTGAGTAGTCTCTGATCGTAGATTGTTAAAATGGCGGCGTAGTTACACTCGACGTTTGTTTTGACAGTTTTTTCGACTGTTTCCATTAAAAAAAATTGTCGTACGATAAAGATAAGTTATTTATTTTATTCTTTTATACTTGCACTTTACTTGGAATAAGATTCTAGGGTGAAATTCGATTTCTATCGTTTTCCCCCCAAGGTATTTTCCTTAAGCCTAGGCAAATATTGCATGAACTATAGGGTTATTTAAGCTTGGATTAATAATAGGACTACTATTATTATAAAACCCTTTTTGTCTTATTAAAAATTGCAAACTTAGATTTTTTTAAACTTAACTGTTTTTGGCTTAAGACTTTTTAATATTTAAGTCTAAGATATTTTGCAATGTTGCAGAATGGTTAAAGTATGCTGTATGGTAGGATGTCATAGCTACACCAGGGAACAGTCCACAAAATCATTATTTCTTTCAGTTTCCAACTGATAAAGATGTCAGAAACTTAGAATGAAATGGGCAGAAGCGTGATAATGTAGCCATACAACAACTGGTGTTTTGCACAATACATATTTTATTAAAAAGCTAATGTGGTAGAGAGATATTTAAAAAAATTTGAGAAATCAGAATTTAAGTTTCGATTGTTTTTTATTTTCAAATATTGTGATACTATGTACAAAATGAAGCAAAATAAAATATTTAGTTTTCCAAATGTATATTTACTTTAATAATAACTTTACAGAGGTGCACTATCACAATGAAAAATTCCTCCATAGGAGTTAATTATCTTGTTGGACCACGTTTAACATTCGCTATCTCATCAAGCACTTCTTTAGTTTTACCTTCCTGGCAAATGTATGATACAGAGGCTGCCTCGGGCAACAAAAATTGGTAGAAAGCACAAAATTGTTCATAGGATGGAAATCCAGTATAAAATGTAATTGTTTTATCGCTGCATAGAAATTTATTTTAAGTCAATTTCCCCTTTTTGTCTCAGTTTGAAAAACAAATTGGTACTTTAAGTTGCCAGTGATATAGTACTATAGTCAGATCCAATTCTACTTAATGGCATATTGGGAATCAATAATTGGTTCTTCAGCTTGTGGGATGGGATTTTCCAAGTCCTTGATAAAAATGTTTCCTGATCATCACTACTGCCTCTTTGTAAAATATACTTATCGGGTATGCTAGTATACACATAAGAATGTTCTTTCAAAGCTTTGCTGTAGTGTTCGGCTGTCAGAGAATAAGCGTGGTCTGAATGTTGCTCAGTTTCAGTATTTTCAGTTGACCAGGGAAATATCAGTAGCGCAGCATAGTGTTTCAGAATGGGTATCTTTCCAACACCAAATGATCTCAAACATGAGTTTTCTTCAAAATGTATCAAACAAACTATTTCGTAGTTCCTTATATCATAAGACTGTTTTTTAACAGCTTTTGCCCATTTCATCCTAACATCATCACTCAGAAACTGAAATAAATTTAATAATTTTGTTACACAGCATACTTTAACTATTCAGCAAAATATCTTAATTCTTAAGATTTAAATATTTCAAAGATCTTAAGCCCAAAACAGCTTAGCTAAAAAAAAAACTTAATGTGCGATTTTCAATAAAACCAAAACCAAAAGGGTTTTATAGTGGCTTTAATAATTCTATTTCGTGCATTATATGCCTAGGCTTAAGGAAAATACCTTGGGGGGGAAAACGATAGAAATCGAATTTCACCCTAGAATCTTATTCCAAGTAAAGTGCAAGTATAAAAGAATAAAATAAATAACTTATCTTTATCGTACGACAATTTTTTTTTAATGGAAACAGTCGAAAAAACTGTTAAAACAAACGTCGAGTGTAACTACGCCGCCATTTTAACAATCTACGATCAGAGACTACTCAATAATCGGTCAGAGCCCTCTGAACCTATTAGGCCCGCATAAAAACTCCATTGTCCCCCGATGAGCTTCCCCCTTTTCACCGCTTGGCGTAAATAGGAATATGGTCGATTCATGTAAAAAGAAGATTTCAATAGATGGTACTAAACTGTTTTATCTTTTTTGCAGGTCATTTGGTATACAGTGGCGGCCATACCTTTAGTGTCAATTATGTATTTTTCAGGAGGTAAGTGTAAAAATCATTCGATTATAGCAAATAAATCATAAATGTAAATATTATTCAGCATTTTCAGTTTACATAAATCTACGTAGCGGCTAACGGGAGAAGTTCATACACCTCGTGATTTTCGTCTGCTAAGCAGGCGATAAATCACAAAGCGTACACTAAAAAGGATAATTAAACATTGTTTCAGCGTATTGCTTAATATTTAACGAGTATTTTCTTCGACAAAATGTTTTGAGTGCGCTAAAAACTTAGACCCATATATTGCGACAGTACACTCGACGTTAGGTCAGCGATTCGAAATAGCAGCCCTCTTGCGACAAAGGACTGAAATATTTATCTTCGTGCAGATAAAACAATTGTTTTCTATAGATTTATAAATGAAATCAGACATATACATTTTTAAATAAGGTTAATTGTTCGTTAGATTATAATATGAAATTTAATGAGTTAAGTTAACCCCGGCAGCATAAAATCGTCGGGCCAAGGACCTTAAAAATGGTTGGCCTGATTATCGGCGTACTGTCGGGTTGACCGGGTTGAATATCCAACAACTTCTTAGTTTACCCTGGTAATTGAACAATCTTATTTAAATTTCTAAACTCAAGATCACGAAAAATGATCCTTAATGTTCATTTAGTATATTTCTTCCCAATTTACCTAAATAAATGAAAGTGAGGAACGTATACCACGAAATTTTATCTGAAATTAAATTATATAAATAATTATTGGTATCCCTTTGAACAAATAGACCTCAGAAATGGAGGTTTTCAGCAAATATTTCCAAATCGCTCATTAAATCATAAGATAGAGATATATATTTTGCGTTTGATAGTCAAACATTCTGTCGGATAACAGTCGGCCATGAATCGTTAAATAGACTTTCTTCTGTTCATATAGAACCCAGGCTTATTTTCGATTCATGGCCGACTGTTTATAAGATCGTTCAATTAGCATTGCAAACAAGGTTTCATACGCTCCAATGGTGGTATATTGCCGGACCTACCATTATTTCACTAGTAAATGTAACGTTCCTCCAACGTCTTAAACAGTCGGGCCAACGATACATACGGACGGCGATATTATATCGGTTGAATCATTGTATCATGGATAAATATAAATCTGGCTCAACGTCCAACTTAACTGAACATTGACAGAATGCCGAACCTACCATTTTCGACCAGAGTGACATCTAACCCATCGGGTGGACAATTTACCGACTATAAGGGCGATCATTTACCTTCGCCGTTGGTCCGAGGGTATTGTGCTGCTGAAGTACTGACTGTCATAGATAAACGAAAATCTGACGATATTCCGACAATAAATGGATCTTTTAAAAAGGTCGAATTAATAATAATCAGCTAGGCTAATACCCAAGGCACCACCTTAAGCCTAAGTCATCAAGCGGCTTTTAAAACCATTAATTCAGGTGGCCGGGTTACAATGCGTAGGAGGGGTGGCTAGCCCTTTATGCCACACGAGCCAACAGCTCCCTACAATTAACTGACTACCCTACCACTTTCCAAACAATTTTGTACCAGCTTATGCTGCTAGGGAAGGCGGATGAACTTTAAAATTCAATTGTTTTTGCCGCTAAGAAAGCAAAACTGTCGGGGTGATTTTATTAAACCGTGTATCAACAAAAATCTTTTCTTCGGGCGTAATTTCCTAACGAGCCCTAACAAATATAATTTTTTAATTCAATATTCGTTACTTACTCTTCAATAAAAGAATATGTGTTTTTAAGGGCTGCCGTATGAATCATCAACATTCTTTTGGTTCCTTCTGGTCATGATTCTAACGATGTTAACTTCCATAACATTTGGTAAGCGCTAAATATGTTGGAATATATTTGAGAATTAATGTTCGGCTGGAGAACTACACTTACAATTTGTGTCGTTCTCCAGCCCATTTGGTAAGCGCTAAATATATTGGAATATATTTGAGAACTAATGTTGGGCTGGAACTATACAAGTCGTATGGCACATTTTACGATAAGGAAACTCTTAAATATCTACATTTGAGAAAAAACGAAAATCACTTCGTAATTTTAATAAATTAACTTTTTCACCTGAACGGTAGTAGAGGGAACGTTTTAATGAGAAAGATTTCGAGCATACTCTGAAACTTCGAATTAAAACTGGTCATGTTGAAAATTGAGGCTATGGAAATACAAGTTCGTAGCACCCAAATTAAAGTTTTGTGGCGAAGATGGATGTCTATTATGTGTCAGTATTCAACAAATCGTTTTTTATAAATCCAAAAGCTGGAAGACTTCATTGAGTGACAATTTGTAAATTTCAGTGTATGGTACGCTCCTTACTCTGTTGTCACCAGTTCAACGACTGTAAAAATAGTTTCGTAGACTCATTTAAAAGCAATAAACTTTCGATTCCTTTTAGACTAATATTTGAAGTATTAAAAAGAGTAAAACTTTAAAGATTTTTTATTATAAATTATTTTATTGCGGTAGTAATTCGATCGGTTTCTAACAAATTGGGTGTCTTAATTATGACGATTGAAAATTTTATTTGTCCAAAGCTACAGATTTTATTTTAATAAAATTAAGACATGATTTAATCATACGAAAGTGTCGTAACAATCACAAATTCTTGGTATGGTATGGTACACTTGGCCTGCCCACTGCTGAGGGTTCTGTTGTAACCCTTTACATTGCCTTGAATAGTAATTTACTCAAAATTCACATTATGCAAATAAAATAATTTAATTTTAGGTATACTCTATACCATATTCTTGAACCGAATGAGGTTAATTGTGGAATTTTTGAATCCTCTTGTAATGCTACTATTAATTGCTAATGGAGTGTTCCTAAATATGAAGTAAGAAGAACTTAATTTAAAATATTTTAATTTTCGATCAGTTTAATTCCTCGTATATTATTACAGTATAAAGATTTATCAGCCAGCAATCGTAGTTAATGTCTGTTCGTTTTAGTTCCTTAAATTTTTTTAAAGCCCTCTTCATTAAATTTCTCAAGATTTTCTTCTACTTTAACTTTGAAACCTATTTTCTCAACCAAATGTTTCGAAGAAATTAGGTCTAGTGTAAGGAAAACTATCTACTTATCTTTAACCAAATTATCAAAATTGGCCAGTCCTATACCAGCGAATTTTTAGAAAAGTGAATAAATAAATCGCTCTCTAAAAGAGGTAATTTCATTTCACAAATGAGCGAAACAAAGAGAGGAGCATAAATATCGTTTTTCAAAGGAGCAAAAATACACGAGTAACGCTCTCGAGAAGTTAGTAGTTTGTGAGTCAAAATACTCTTCACTGCTTATAAGCGTAATAGTTATTTGAACGCCATTGATTTTAGGCTCCAATTAACAACTACCACAAAACATTGGCTATCTTTATTAATCTCAGTGAAAAATTATTTTTTACTTTATCCGATTAATCAATTAATCTTGAGCTTTTCTTTTCATAAATCCATATGATAAAATCCGTTTTTCAAGTTTTAATTACGTTGAAGTAATATTCATTTTAAATAGATATGATTTTCCAAAAATTCTAGATCTGTTCCAAATTATTTCCGGTGGCTGAGAGATTCCCATTACTTTACACGTGCGGTGGAAGCTGCAATGGACTGCGTATTCTTTGCAATACCACATTTGGGTATAACATAATACTATTCTTCGTACAATCGGCGAAGAAATTTTCTTTACTGTCGTGGCTTGAACTTTGATAACTTGACTGAAATATCCTTGAACGGAGCAGGACTTGCTCTACCCTGTGCCACTTAGGTTTCCTCTTTTCACACTTTAGTGTGCGGAGCGAGGAATTTACAAGAATTGGTTTTAAGGGTGAGAAAGGTTGTGGGGTGGACACAATTTGTGTGTGCCCCTCAGAGAAGGTTGAAGTGGCTAACTTAACCGGTGATACTTCTCTGTCTGAGCTTAGGGAGGCACTTTGGTGGTAACGATTTGGTTCCAAGCTATAGCACCAGGCTTTAAGGAACGACCCTAAGAATTGCCGATGGTGGTGGCTGACACGTAGCAGCTACAAGAGTCTAACCTTCGCTTAAGTTACGTACCGCTAAGACTAAAAATAGCGTTTGCCATTTTTAATTTTCCGACAGATAATGATTTTTATCCTGATAATTGAGTTATTTAACGCCCTTTTATTGATTGGCGTCATTGCGACTTTTCGTACCTATATTAATTTTCTTTGTTTAATATCCTTTTTACAGACTGCATTGATAATTCGACAAAATGTATAAATTCAGGTGATCAAATGTTGTTAAAGCATGGATATGAAAAGGTTTGTTGTTTTTAATTCCTAAAATAAAAATAAAATATCTACTTGATGTTACTTGGTGGAATATTTCATATTTCGACGTCGTTTTTTGCCCACCTAAAGTGTTTGAAAAGGTTCAAAGAGTTTCCTTCTCTTCCTATGAGCTCTTCCATACAAACCGCACCGTTTAGTTAAACTTATTTGAGACCATAATTAAACGCTGTTCCAACGATTGGTTGCTAAAATTGGTTTTTCATTTCTGGTAAAAATTTAAATTCTACATTTCGCTTTAATTAGTCATTGAAATGTTTTTTTTTTAAATAATATCAGCAAAAAACGTCGTCGCCATATTATAAACTAAGTAGGAATATGTTATTTATTCAAATTCATGAATTTAGAAAAATCCAAAAAGAAAATAACCAATTTGGGTGATGGATGTCATAGGGGGAAACCATTTGAATATATTGTTTCTCAGAAAAAATTACATTTGGACATTCCTTGAAGTTAAAAACTTCTATATTTGTTAATTCTGTAAACTGTTTATTTTATTTTTTTAGAGCTAAGGGTAAGTGTAGATCTGATATATATTTTCTGACCATAAAAGCTGATTTTTTAATTCTAGGATAACTTTCACAAAGACATCTGGATAGTTTTTCTGTGCGGTGTGGTATTCTTCATCGTTTCAAACGTACTGTTTTATATAAAATCCAAGTCGTATAGAGAATAGTGTCTTTGCACACTAAAAATCGTAGTTGTATAGATACTAGTATTTTTCAACCTTTCCGCGTTCTGATTTTGGTTTGGTTTTTTTCTGTGTATCGAGTGTGCACGACATTAATGTTTTATATTTTAAAAATGATTATTATAAATAGACTACAAATTGAATTCTCGCAAATAAATAAGTCTACAGGGATATCTCCATATTCCATGATAAATACAGTCTAATATTCAATATCATTCAAATGTTGGTATCGGTACCCAAATCTTGCAGTTCCCGATTAAAGAGCAGGAAGGCGGAGGCCTTTCCTGTATTAGGAGTCAAAATAAGATCTTAGAACCTTGGGCCGTGACCAGGTGCTGTGGCACCATTGAATTGGGAATAGTACCGCTAGAATGACAAAGGCGCGTTCGGGAGTCGTGGTTTCGCGAAACCAATTCTGAAATTTTGAGTCGGCGCACTCAGCCGTCAACTCTATCATTATACGGGTGGCGCCATCTATCACTTTCAAAGTACCTTAGTACTTTTAATTAAATTGCATAAGATATAGTTCCCGCTGCTAACAACGGATTGAAATTGTCATTCTAGCGGTACTATTCCCAATTCAATGTGTGGCACACTCAGCACATAGGCAAATGGGTCTTTTTATACGATTTTAACAATTGATGTCGATAGTTTTTTTAAATTTTACAAACTGCTGAATATGCCTAATAAACTAAGTTATCCAAGGTTTTAGCTTGAAATATTTAGTAGTTTTTGAATAATCACAATTTATCCGGAACCTGCCCTTTTTGGGTATAACGTCAGTACCCCTTTACGTTTTTTTCTATAAAAGATATTCTGGTATTTTGTATGTGTGATTTCTATCGATAATTTGTTTATCAGTTTGCTTATGTACGGTCCGTAATTTATGTATGTTGTTAAGGTCGGATGACAAACGTGTTGTTTTTAGTTGATGTCACGGAAGCGCCTTTGTTGTTGGGGGTCCTGTTCGAGGGAAGAAGTTTATATAATATATATAATATATTCTGATACATAAAAAAACTAATCTAATTAATAAAAGAGGGCGAAATAAAAATTATAGCCTAATTTTACATGATTTTTGGAAAATAAAAGATTTTTATCATTGTTCCCATTTTTTCTTTATCATTAAGTATTATTAAAGCCTAGTACTTTTCAAAAATTCAAATAGGCCTGACCTTGTTAGAAGCTCTACCTTATGGTAAAAATCCGTTCGGGTGGAAAACAAGATGAAACATGTAGGTCTATGATCCCTTCAAATCCTTAAAGCATTTACAAATTCACCAAGGAAAACATTGAAGCGCTACCTAGAAATAAAAAAAATTAGTGGCCAGTAAAATTTCAATAAAGTATTTCAACTTTACCGTTATAAATTTAAAACTTCAGGTAAAATAATGTTAATAAAGTACTTCAACGCGAATAATGTAATTAATGTTCATTAATAATTCGTTATTATTAATAAAGTCAGACACCGAAGTGCGCACGGGAAAGACAGCGCGTATCAACGTTTAATACCCACGCGACGTGGTGCGTGACTCTCCCCGCGCGATGCCGAAATTGGGTGGTTTAAAACTAACGGACTAAATTGTAATGTGCGAGATTGAAAATACGAAATACATTAACACGATAAAACAGATCTCAGATAGATCTTTAAAATGATATTTTAAATCAAAGGGTTGGTTTTATGGGTTTTTATTTGGCGTAGCAAAAACCAATTTCTTACAATTACGCAGTTTTATCATTTCTCGAAATTCTAAAAACAATTACCATTAAATTAAATTAAGGTAGATGATCTCGATTATTTTTTTAATAAAATTCTTCTTTTACCTTATTTGGTGAAATTATTTAATAGATTATCAAAACTTCTTATTTCAGAATTCTTTTCACGAAGGGCTTGTAACCCTTCAGGTTCACCTTCCCCACATACCTTATTTTTTTGTTTTGTTTTTTTATTATGTTATTTACTTTTGCTATTACATTTCCTCCCGGCACTCTTGACCAATATTTAATAAGCCCTCGAGGAGTAGAAATGCACTGGTCTTGACCATTGTGTTGTGTATATATAAAGTACTAGTTTAGCTATTTACTGATAGTTATTCTTAAGAATTCTTAGAGATCCATTAATCAAAGGTCTTAAAATTCAAAGGTCTAAATAATAAAAATAATCCCAGTTGTTAAATATCAAATAATATCAATGTTCACTAAAACTTAAATAACTTTTGAAGGCGACATACGAATTAAATACAGTTTATAAAAATCATAGAAATTGTTCTACCCACGCTATAAAATATAAAAGTAAGTTAACTAATTAAACAGCACTTGTTCTTAAAATAAATTTTAAACTATATCTCTGCCTCCAGTAAGGGTAAAATTAAAGCCCCCGCTAATTAAATTGTTTTTCTCACTGTCACAAGACCGTGGTGCAATACATTCCTCGATCTTCTCCAACCCAGATATATCCAAAACTTGCGCTAGACAAAAGACAAAACCAGCAACATTCCCTCAACTCACAGCAATACCATGAAACCTTTTTCATGTTCGTGGTGTTCCGACCTACTACCAGGTAACAGAACCCCAACAAAAGCGCGATTTTCCAATGCTGCAGCCACCGCAAGTTCGAGGATGAGCCCGGACATTTCAACTAGGAGGCGACACTAAAAATAACCCCGAAACCCTCTGGCATAACCCCCATTCCCGCAACCACGAGTGAATTTTCCTAGGTCAGACGACGTCATCCGAGGCATCACAAGACACGAGTCTTAAGAGCACCAATGACCCTCATAAAACGTTTTTGTTATCAACTTTGCCCAACAATCCCCGGAACAAAACCAGAAGACAGCGCCATAAAAGGTCAGAATTCCGATTATCGAACCAAGGGGTCGGAGTGTGCAATAACTGGTGGCTTTACCGGGGAGTCGGGGTCCGGCTCTTGTAACCCATGTTAGCTCCGTCCAAAGGGTCCTATCTCCAACCTCCGACTTCGGTCAGGTGTGGGCTGGATACTGGGCTTCGGCCCAGGCTAATGGAGAGGGGCCGGGCAAACTGGCCGCCTCGCCGGATTGAGTAGCCTGCTGTGGGGCTGCGGGCCTCCGTATGAGGGCGCGGCGGACCCATCTCCCGGCCTTTTGGAGCTCCACCGGGATCTCCGGTGCCAGCTGTGCCGGGTTATGCGGGCTGCTGCGTGCCCACCGTTCCCCTTTAGGAGCTCTTTCCCAAGAGCTTGGCTCCCTGCCTTTCTAGGTGGGGTGTCGGCCGGAGTTGCTAGAGCATCCGTTCTCTATCCCACTGCTGTGTGTGAAGTGGCGGGCTGGTCGTTCCATTGTTGCACCTTCTGCTGGGTTGAGCGGCTTGCGTCAAGGGTGCGACCATCAGTAGTGGGTTTCTGCTACCCATGCTGGTTTTGTCTCCTGTCCGGGCTTGTGGACGCTGGCGTAGGGCATTCTGATGATAGGCCTCCGGTGGTGTGGTTCTTTTCTTACCGGTACACCGGGCTATAAATTCTGACAACATATCGAACCAAGAAGAATGTGTGGTGAAGTGGCGCTCATATACTCGTTAATTGTTGCTGAATCTCTCGTGCCAAGTCACGAACGAAACAACCTTCGCTAACTACCCAGATGACATCCATCCAGGGCATTTCAACCAGATGAGCATTATCCAAACGGCCATGAATCTGGGAAGTGGAATGTCTTCTCCATCCTCCAGCCGCCTGTTGCTCACCAATTACCTATCTATTCCGAGAGAAGAAAACCAGATGAAGAGTCCAATTCCCTCACCTAACCAGATGTTTTAAACCGAAATCCGAAGTACCTACGACAGCTTGTAAGAAGTTCGTCGTCGTCATCCGTAAGTTTTTAACTGTCATCGCGAAACAAGAAGTCCCCGTCGAAGCCCTCCAAGAAAACGCGTGTGCATGTGTCTTGCGTAATCTAGAACCCCCCCCCCCCTTGTGGAGTACCAGGGTCAAAATTGAAAATAGCCAGTGAAACGTAGAGAAGAATTCTTAGGAAGAAAGTTAAAGCCCTTGCATTTGGTCAAGAAAAGGTGACAGGTCTCCTTGAAATTGAGAGCTCATTCCGCTTCGTATGTTTATTTTCGATCGTTTTTTTTTTGGCCCTTGCTATTGCCATTTGAAGTTAGTTGTTTGTTTTGAGAGTACATTGTCGCCCGTTTTAATTGTAGTATTTATCATTTAGTGTCAGGGTTTTATATTGTTGGGCCCCCGCTTCTTTTGAGCCCAAGATGCCCAAATTTAAGAATGCCACGACTGATCCTATGGAAAACGGTAAGAGATAAATTTATTAACAAATCTAAGGTCACAGAGCATTGTTATTGTGTTTAAATCCCCCCTCTTATTTTAAATAGAGAAAGTAAAGTAAAGATAATTCAATAATTTTCCCCCATTTATTTTGTGTAGTGTCTTACATAAGTGTTATTGGCTGCACGAAAAATCGATAGTAATAAAAGCGAATGAATGTGGGTTTGTTTTGAAGCCCAGGACGTTCTCTTTCCAAAAATGTCATTGTCGAAACAAATTTCCAACCCTAAGTGTATTAATTTTGAGTCCGAAACTGATCTTTTTCGCTCCTCAAAATCCTGAAATTTTCGGCAAATTTATCTCCTCCGTAGCACGAGCAATTTGAGGCAAATCAAAGCTGTAGTTTTATTCCTAAAATAGAAGGAACTGAAGTGAAGGAATTCTGTTTACTTGTAGAAGTTTTCAAACTAGAGGTTTTTAATCATAATATTAGGCATATTATCGAAATAAAAATACTTTGTTACGCGCGCGCTACGCGGCACGCGCGACCCGACGTTTTAAGAATAATTTACAAGGAGCCTTCGGTTTCATATCGTTTTTCTACTACGTAGGCTTGTGTATGCCTATTTAAATTACTACTGCGTAGGACTTTTTCCTGGGTATTAAATCAACCTGCTTTTAATCCCAGATGTAAAAAAATGTATTACAGACAATTAGCCCATGTTACGCTTCGCATTTTCTGACGTCATGGGTGCCGAGAAAGTCTGGAAATTCGCCGAAAAACTCAATTTCCTCCATTTCGACTTCTTTTTATAATAATTCAAAGACCACTCAACCGATTTTGATGAAATTTTCTGTACTTGCTATAAAATGTTTGATCTTTCTAATGAATCATTAATTAGCCATAGCTAAAATTTCGTGCAACCAACACTTTAAGTAAAGATTTTGTGATTGACTATAAACAAAAGGGTTTCCATTCTGAATTCGAATCTCTCCTCTTCCCTTTTATGTAACCTCCTCACTCTGCTTTGATTCATCCCACCAAAGGCCACGACTCGCATTTTGTCGCCATCTTCCCCCGCAGGGGCTAGGAATAATTTCTAGACCGTTATCGGTAACCCAACCCGCTACGATACGCGTTGATGAATTATCCCGAGAGGTTGCAGGCTTTTATTTAAAATGCTTATTTTCAAGTCTCGCGTTATCGTTGTAACATTTAAATACTCTGCTTTATACTCTGCCACAAATCCGACAATCTAAAAATTACGCTGAAGTTTTCACTAACTAAATCGTGTGACAATTGTAGATATAGCTGGGGATTTTTGAAAAGATATCAGTAAAGTTAACGTTAATTAGAATACCATATTGCCTTTGTGACGTTGTTCAATTGTCGAAATCAATGCAGGCTGCCTGTTGTCATAAATTAATTTTTTTCTAGAAAGATCGGTTTCCTTTTATTTGATGAAATTGTAGGCAAAGATCATTTCAACGGTGTAGCTAGGGGGGTTTCGGAGGGGGGTACCCCAGGTGCCACCCGTTTGGGCGGGTTTTGGAGGTGACAACCGACGGCGCAAAAAATTAAAACTTACACAGGACTAGAGACAAGTACATAGTAGACCATGATAGCTGCACCGGGTGCCACCCATGCTAGCTACGCCACTGTCAGGGTTATCTTTATCAACAACCAGTAAGGTTAATCTAACCAACGTCTTTTAGATATGGAGAGAAAGTCGCAATGTAAATGAATTCATTATCCGGTACGGGTAACGCGGAGAATTGGGAACTAAACACTTCCGTTAATATACATGTAGAACGCTAATGATAAAATTTCTTATTCAACACTCGCCCGGGACTAGAAAACATAATTGGTCTTAAATCTAAAATTCTAATGGTCCAAGAGAATTCTTTCAGCATATGATTAAGTTCAAAAGGAAATACTCTTAATTAAATGTTAATGGTGATGATAAAAAATGTAGGAAAGTAAAACTTTTAAATGTTTATGGTGATGATAAAAAATGTAGGAAAGTAAAACTTTTAAATGTTAATGGTGATGATCAAATATAAAGGAAAGTAAAACATTAATACTTAATTAATCTTTAACAAATTCTGGGTGTCACAATGGCGCCTTTAACTAGATTCCATTTGTAGTCCAGGCTCCAATGTGTATATTTTATATTTTTGCAAGGTTTGCTTTTTTGTAAGCCAGTGGCGTTTTTAGGCGGGTCCAAAATCCCCCTTATACGTAAATTTCGTAATATCTCTGGACTGGAACATCGTAGATTAATTTTAAAAATTCCCTTTTAGAGGTAATTTACAATGGTAAATTTGAACACATTCAAGGTTGGGAATTGGGAGTGAAGAAGGGAAAGGTTTAAAAAATATAACGCAATTTCCTTCAAAAATATTGACCAAAATGGTCATTAATTTATATCAACGTGTTTTTAGAAATAAATATTGGTAATTGGATTATTTAAGCTAATTAAATTAAAAATTATGCAAATAATATTTAAAGAGTATGACGTGCTAAGCGAGTGTATAGAAAATATGGACCATATTATATGGTTGCACTGTTGGTCTGGCGCGCATTCTCTCTCCTCGAGAACAATTTAGGTATCAATTTGTTTGGATATTGGAAAATTTTCGTTATATCTTGGACGACTAATTACTGTACCCGAAACCCAATGGTGCGCTTGATGCTTTTACTGCAGCGCCGCTTGTAGCGCCGTAGTGTCAAGTATTGGAAAAGTTTCTAAAATAATCAGCTAGGCTAATACCCAAGGCAATTCTTAGGCCCAAGTGACTTTTAATGCTTTAAACAGGTGGCCGGATTACAATACGTAGGAAGGTGGTGGAGTGGTTAGCACTTTCGCCTCGCAGCAAGAGGAATCGGGTTCGATTCCAGCTTGTGGCACTGGATGAAAACTCAGAACAACTCCTTCCGCGTTGAGTTAGCAAGTTCTCTCTCCACTAGTTTAAGGGGTTTTTCCCCGAGCTCTTCGGTTTCCCCTTTCCATAAAAACTTGTTGAGGCTAACGGTAATAGTAAGTGTATAAAGCTGTTGGCTCGTGAGGCACGAAGGGCTAGCCACCACCCTCCTACGCATTGTAACCCGCCCACCTGAATAAATGGCTTTAAAAGTCGTTTGATGACTTAGGCCTAAGGGGGTGCCTTGAAAATTAGCCTAGCTGATTATTATTATTTTAATTTTTTTGCTGACCTCATTATCTAAATGAAAAATTGTTCGTTTTTGATCAAACGTTATTTGTAGCTTTTCACGTATGCTCTACAACCTTTTCATTGTTCTCTGAAAATAAATGTAAAAATCCGTATAAACGTATTCGAGTTTTTTTGCATTTTACACTTTAAAGCGTTTTCTATTAAATACGCATACCTGGAAAATTTTAAATTATCTCAAAACGTTTTTGAGAACAAATTATGGTCAAAGCAAATCGAGCCACCCTGTTGTCTACACCATAAACTGTTTGTTGGAAGTTCCATTAATTGTGTAACCTTGTGATCGCAGTTGAGAATTTAGCTTAAAATACAAATGAAGTGGGTAAATTTTAAACTTTTTTTATTTATAGGGTGTTTTTATTTGCTCGAAAAAGGTATTTTTTTCAAAAACTATGTTTTCTAGAAAGTTTAAATTGGTACTGTACATTAAACGTGCCGGGGACACGTTCTACCAGAATTGCATCTAAATCGAAAAATAATTTCACGTTTTTTGAAAATTTAAATTTTAACCGCTAGGTGCTATAAGAAAATTGTCAATGAAAAAATTGTAGAGCGTCACAGAAAACGTACAAATATTGTTGGCGCGAAAAAATAGACGAATTTTTCACTGACAAAATACGACTTGAAAAAGTGACAAGTTGGCCAAACTAAAAAAACTATTTTTTGAATTCCATTGGGAGACTATTGTAACTTTGTGAAAGTCAGAAATATTTTAAACTGGTGTTTAATGCAATTTGGCTAGCAGTAAAACTTGCATTTGGGAAATTTTACATAGGCATAAGTACCATCCTTACAGAGCAACGCTTCACCACGGTTTACGAGATGGAGACGCTCAACAACGGCTGGATTTTTGCAACTGGCTAAATTCCGTGCACGACGACCCACAATTCCTCCGCAACATGTTATTCTCGGATTAATCCTCGTTTGCAAGAGACGGCCCTTACAATCACCAAAATAATCATGTTTGGGAAGACACAAATCCACACTGGGGATATGAACACCGTCACCAATTTCAATTTGGTCGCTTGAAGGTTTGGATTGGCTTGTTGGAAACCGGTTAATTGGTCCAGTATTTTTACCGCAAAATCCAAATGGCCAGAGTTATTTAGATTTCTTGAGAAATGAGCTAGAACATCAACTTGACGAACTGCCGTTGGCGCAACGAGCAAGACTGTGGTTTCAGCAAGACGGTGCCGCGCCTCATTACCACAGAGCCGTGAGAGATTACCTAAACCACGAATTTCCACAACGATGGATAGGGAGAAACGGTCCCGTACACTGGCCAGCAAGGTCGCCTGATCTGACTCCGTTGGATTTCTTTCTTTGGGACTTCGTCACGGAGGTGTACGCCACTCCGGTTGAGACCGTTGAAGAGCTGCGTCAACGAATTGTAAGCACTTTCAGGGAAGTAACCCCGGAAATGATTCAAGCCGCCTTCGACAATATGATTGTTCGCGCCCAAGCCTGCATCGCAGCCGAAGGTGGTATTTTCGAAACGTACTTATAAATTTTGTTTGTAAGTAAATAAATAAAATGTCTCTTTGTTTTTTAAAAAAATTCTCATTTTTCATCCTACGAAATGAAATCGTGTAATACCTTCTTCGCCATTGTCTCCTTGATTTTTCAGCGGTATTTATTGCATTTAACACCAGATTAACAAATTTCTGACTTTCATTAAGTTACACTGCTCTCCTAATGGAATTCAAAAAAAGTTATTTTAGCTTGCCCAACTTGTCACTTTTTCAAGTCGTATTTTTTCAGTGAAAAAGCCGTCTATTTTTTCGCGCCAACGCTTTTTATACGTTTTCGGTGACGCTCTACAATTTTCTCATTGACAATTTTCTTATAGCACCTAGCGGTTAAAATTTAAATTTTCAAAAAACGTTAAAATATTTTTCGATTTAGATGCAATTTTGAAAGAACGTGTCCCCCGGCACGTATAATGTACAGTACAAATTTCAACTTTCTAGAAAACATAGTTTTTGAAAAAAATCCCTTTTTCGAGCAAAAAAACACCCTGTATAATTGGGATGAAATAAAGTAAAGTAAATATAGAGTAAATTTCCATGTCAAAAAATGTTTCTGGGCATTCAAGCGTCACCCTAAAAAGATTAAACCGCTTTTTTGGGTTTATTTATTTATAACAATAATTAGGAGCGATGGTATGTTTCATTTTATAAAATAATAGGTCATCTAGATAAGCAGAAGCTTGTGAGTAGAGGAAATTAATCACGTTTTATATAGAAAAATACTTCAGGAGCTTCAATATAAATTTAAGTTTGATTTACAAATAATAGTATTATAATTTACCAAACTTCACAGTTTTGAATTACGTGATCTCTTGATTTTATCCATAAAATATAAGTTTATTTTTAAGCCGCAACACATTAGTTTCCTGTTATAGCTCTGACGGGAATAAATTATATAGTTTTGCTCCTATATGTGAAATATGTTTTAGAGTTTCATTTGGTATTACCAAATTTTTTATTATTTGCGAGTCTTGTATTATAATTGCAACTGTAAATTTCAAACTCGGGTTTCATTTTGAACATTTGAGTAATTATACATTTAACAAATATTTATCTAATTCTCAAAACAAAAATATTATGAGCCAAAGTGAACTAAAAATAACGTAATATTTTACGATCCAGAAGTCTTTTTAGATTTTGTAATTTATGTATATGTATTAGATATCAAAAGTCAAAATTTTAGCCAGGGCACTCTGAATATATCATGAATTAGATGTTTCATATTTATATTTAGATCCATTTCAAAAATTAGTCGTTTTACACACAGAGATATTTCCAAAATAAGACCCGTTCAATTATTTAAGTCACAGTATGGTATACTTACACAATGAAGACTTTTATGTAAATACAACTCTATATCACTTTCAAATAATAATAATATTATAATATTGATTGCGCAAAAAACATATTTAAAGAGGAATTTGTGATAAATGTATAAAATCATCATGTAAATGTTTCATAGATGGCGCCACTCTCCAGCTTATAATCCCCTGCCGCTGGAGAACGCTCGCCCTAAAATAAATCAGTTGTTCATCTCTCGTACCCGGAGCTTGTAGGTTATTTTAATACACATAATCACATCTAAAATATAGTTAGTCCTGAAGATATAAAAGACCAAGAATATAACATGGTGTCAGAGTGTTGTTAACGAACTCGCGTTTTCTGAATTCATTCATCAAGTTTGCTGTGTTTCTTTTGCAATAGCGCTACAACTCTTAGGACAATGGCTTCAAATCTCCCTATGATTAAACCTTTTGTCTCTGGTAATAACCCTACTGAATCTTGGTGTTTCTGGAAGCAAGACTTTGTAGACTACGTAAAAGCTATGAAATACAGTGCTGAACCTGAGGATACGAAAACCGCTCTATTTCGTCATGTTTGCGGTGATGAACTCAAGCAACAATACCGATCGTTTACCTTACATCCGATAGCTCCTGCACAGGAGGTTACTTTAACGCAAATACTGGACGAATTCGACAAGCATTTTCAGGACTACCAAAACGTAATATACGCAGCTTTTATATTTTTGGAAATAAAGCAGCAACAAGATGAGAAATTTCAAGAATTTTATACCCGCCTAAGACAAGCTATTGTGGAATGTAATTATGGAAATTCTGAAGATCTTATGTTACGCGATAAATTAATTCAAGGGCTACGAGAAAATGCCTTAAGTGAACGGCTACTTCGTGACCCCACTAAAAAGGCTATGAATATGAGTCTCCAAGAGGTCATAACTGCATGCAAATCTGCAGAAGAATCGCGAGTCCACGCGGACGCCATGAGCGAAAATAAAGCGACCTTGAATGCGCTAGACCGTGGGAGCGGTAGACCAAATTTTCAAAGGCACGTGAATACGCCTACAACAAACGACCTTGGGCGAAATAAAGCGATTCCTAAAGCTTCTAATAGGCTACTTATATGTAAATTTTGTGGTCGGAATCACGAATTTGGTCGAAATATCTGTCCTGCATATGGACAAACGTGTACAATATGTGGATTTAAGAATCACTGGGCAAAACAGTCAATCTAAGGTACAAAATACGCTTAAATCAAAGAAAAAGATTTCTGTTCGTAGAATTAACTAGCTGAATGATAGAAACGCACACGACGAAACAGATTCTGACGAAGAATCAATTTTATATGTTGGTGCGCTACATACAAGGTGTTACGGATAAGAGTACCGAAACTTTTATAATGTGTTCTATGGGTCAATACGAGTTGAAAATGTCAAATGAACCACGGTCCTAAAATGTACCGTTTAGGAGATACAAGCTTTCAAAATTTGACCTAAAAAACACCGAAATTCACTTAAATGTGAAATCCTTATTATGCCTTGATCACAATTGTTGTCTTAAAATGATCGGTTGTTTTTTAGAGATAAAGTGATAAAAGGATCGCCGAATATCAAAAGATCATTACAATATCGTCCGGAAGTATGTACCTCAAGATTGGGAATTTACGAAGAAGCTTTAAAAACAAGACGTTTAACTGTAACCTCTTCGTGTTTGATAGTACAAAAACCAGCAGCACATAATTAATGGTATGTTTTTATTTATCAAAACAGAACAATTATTGACATTGTTACACGCACCGTTCACATTATTTACAAGAGTTGTTCGAAATGCCCACCTTGAACTCTAATGCACAAACGACAACGTAGTACAAATGATTGACGCACGTTTTCCCAGATGTCTGGTGTGTTTTGAATTGTCTCACATGCATCGATAATACGCTGGCGCAAGTCGTCGACATCTCGGAACTCTGTTTTATAAACTACGTCTTTCAGATGTCCCAAAGATAGAAGTCACAAGCGTTCAAATCGGGAGATCGTGCTGGCCATGGAAAAGTTACTCCTCGTCATATCCACCTTATTATTTATTATATATGGATATATGTATTTATTATATATGAATATATGTATTTATTATATATGAATATATGTATTTATTATATATGAATATATGTATTTATTATATATGAATATATGTATTTATTATATATGAATATATGTATTTATTATATATGAATATATGTATTTTTAAAAATAATGTTTAATTATGAACCCATGAATATCTCCTCCCACTTCGGCCAATCATTTAACGTAGATACAAACTAGTCACTGTATTTTTTTTAATTTTAAAGACGCACTTTTAAAAAAAAATCAAATTAAAAAAATTATTTGAAATTTGAAAAATAAATTTTTTTAAAGAACGTATATGGTGTGTATCGTTGGAAAGGGCATACATGGCTGAGTTAAATGACACCATTAGCAACCATTAGAGCTGCTGCTATGGGGATTAGAAAATATACGAGTCATGTCATTTTTGCCACTTTAGGAAAATTTTAAACAGCTGTAATTTAAAACCCGTTTGAGATAATTGAATAAAACTTTGCATTTGCCTTGAAATCCTTAGACACTATCTATATCCAAAATTTCATTAAAATCCGAGATGGTTTGGTTTTTGAGTGTGTTGATTTCACATGGAATGCCCCAAATATCAAAAATCGGTATTTCTTTTGGAAAATCACGTAAAAATCCAATAAGTGTATGTTTTTTGGTATCAATGGAAAGCTCCTCACGTAATCTCACTAGGTATTTCTTAAAATGTTAATTTATCACAATTCCACATCATCTTATAGTGTTTTGTACGTTACCCCTGAAAACCACAATATTTTCTACTTTTTCGCCTTTAACTCATAACCATTTCTATCTACAAAACTATTTACTCGATTACTGCGTTCTGTACCCCAATTTACCCTAGAAACTGAATTCGCATTGATTTCTAATGGTTAGACAGAAAGATATTCAACTTTTATTCAAGGGGGGCGAATTACGTAAACGCGCCACATGAAAAACCGGGGCTAATGGTTGTAAGGGCGTATTTCAATAACTACCAAGAACTTTTACCTAAAACCTCAGACTTAGTCATTCCTAATACTGACCAAACAGTGTTAAAAATTTTAAAAAAATCGCTTGACTCATGGTAACATCATTGGGTGAATCGCCATGGAATGGCTCACGATTGACTTCCGAGAAGCAAATAGATCCTTCAATACGAGTGACTAAGGGTGCAATTTATTGCAAATTATATTGTTAAACCTGAGTTATGGAATCTTTTAACATTCCCCGATGTTGATTCGGGCCAACCAGACTTTTCGGTGTACATAGATCCACGTTGCGACCAACGCGAGAAGCTCATACACTAGTGCATTTGGTCTCCTAAGCAGACGTTTTGGTTTTATACAACCACAAATCGTCTTAAATTTAATTTTGAGATCTATCCGTGTTCCACAAGAGGCCAAAGTTCTGCTATTATGCACTCGTTGAATTTTATTTAACCTTAGTTTGGAATTATGACCCCTAAAAAGCTATCTACCTACTTCGGCTCTTGGTCAAGTAGAAAAAGTGTAAGCGCAATCTCAATTTGATAAAGTAGGCATTTAATTCGTAACATTTGACATTTCAAATACAACCTTTAATAATGTTCAGTGAAATTTGGTGCATTACACTGTAAAACTAACAATGTGTGTTTTTTAAGCAAATTACAAGAACTAGTTTACGAGGAGCAGACCACTCTTTTCCGTTTTCAGTGTACTCTTTGGCTGAAATCATCGCCCTCTAATCACCACGTAAAAATGCTGTACTTTATTTGAGTTTAATTTGTAAGGATTCTGTACTTAATTTGAAATTAATTCGATATGATTATCTAATTAATTTTAAAATACTTCGTAATGATTATCTAATTAATTTTAAAATACTTCGTTAGGATTTCTTAATTAATTTGAATAAAATCTTTATTATTCTGTAATTACTTCGTTATTATTATGTACTTACTTCGCTATTATTCCATAATTACTTCGGTCTTATTCTGTAATTACTTCGTAATGATTCTGTTTTTCATTTGAAATTACTTGCTAATGATTTTTTCATTACTTCCTAATGATCCTGTAATCAGTTCCTAATGATTTTGTGACCACTTCCTAATGATTCTGTAATTACTTCATAATGATTCTGTAATTACTTCCTAATGATTCTGTAATTACTTCCTAATGATTTTGTCATTACTTCCTAATGATTCTGTAATTACTTCTTTATGATTCTGTAATTATTTTTAATTATTTTGTCATTACTTCCTAATGATCCTGTCATTACTTCCTAATGATTCTGTAATTGGTTTTTATGATTCTGTTATTAATTGAAATTTTTTCTGTAATTAATTGGAAATTATTCTGTTATTATTGGAAATTATTCTGTTATTATTGGAAATTATTCCGTTATGAATTGGATATTATTCTGAATTAATTGGAAATTCTTCTGTAATTGGAAATTTTTCTGTAATTAATTGGAAGTTATTCTGTTATATGAAATAATTATGTAACTACTTCGTAATGATTCTATAACTAATTCGCTATTAATTCCTTATGATTCTGTATTTAATTTGAGGTTACTTCCTAATGAATCTGTATTCAATTTGAAATTACTTCAGGCCCGTACATGGGGGGGGGGCGCCAGGGGATGCTCAATGCCCCCAAATGAGTACTTGAGCATCCCCAATCCGACCCAACCAAAAAAAAAAATCGATTGCTCAATTACCGAAAGATATGATCTAAAATATTTGTATATTAATCAAAAAAGAAAATTACTTTTACTAGCGAGCTAGTATCAGAAGATATTAGAAACGATTTTACTATAGTTTTGGAAAATTGCTTTCGCGCGTCTCACTGTACCAGAAAAACTTTTCAATTGTAGAAATATTGAACCAGCTGAGGGGTCCGACACTCTATCAAATTTCGTACACGCCAGTGATTTGAAAATTTCCAAATTTAAAATTTCTGATTAAATTTTAGGAAATCTTTTCAAATTTCTCAAATGTTTTGGCAAATTTTAAAATTTTTATTGATTCCAACAAATTCCTCAAATTTAATAAATCTTATGAAATTTGATGGTTTTCCGCCAATGTTAATGAAATCTTGCAAAAATTTGAAAATTTTTTATTGAAATTTTAGCAAATCTTGAGAAAATTCATAAATTTCTACGGGAAATTTAAGAAATCTTCAAAATTTACAAATTTAAAAATATCGCAGCGACATTCTCTTCGCCCTCGCTAAGATATCGGAGCTCGGCTTTATAGGGTGGGACAATGGGGTCGGCCCTCGGATCTACCATAGTGATCTACCTAGTGTTCGGTCACATACTATATATTTGTAAAACAAATGGGATTTCTACCATCAACTTCGAGCGCTCAACTTAGTCTAGCATTGTTTTTGTATAAATCGTAGTTCTACTTCACCCACCTATACATCGACCTTGAATTTTGGCCCTTTTGGTTTTTGTCTCAGTTGTTCGCTCGTTTTTACACACAATCCTAAGGATTTGTGTGTATTACCCTCCCGTACAGTGTAGCCGATGCCGCCGTGTCACGCATATCTCTTCAACGGTTATGGCTAGAAGAGTCAATGATATCTCGTTCGAATGTACATACATCGCCATTGATAGCCTTTCATAAAGTTTTAAAATCGGAGCCCTAGAAGTTGGGCATTTGCCCAATTTACTATTTTCGGTGGTTTCGCTTTATGTGGTGCCGTTCAGAGTGCGCCGAGCTTGCAGCGTATGACCAGAAGTAACAATTAAGTATGACACTGATCGACCTAGTTTTCGGCGTATGACCAGAAGTAATAAGTGTGACACTCAACGTAATAAAGAAGTGTGATCAGAAGTAACAAATAAGTATGAAACTGATCGAACTAGTCTTTGTCGTAAAACCAGAAGAAATAAGTGTAACAATCAACGGCTGACTAGTAGTAACAAATAAGTGTGATCAGAAGTAAAAAATAAGGGTGACACTGATCGAAGGAATATTCGATGTTTTCAAAGTATGACTAGAAGTAACAAATAAGTGTAAATACAATTATGTGTGACCGTGGATATATATTGCTTGTGATACCGGCGTTGCAGGTTGCTGTGAATAGCTCAAACAAACTTAACACATTAGAAGGATTGTGTGTATTCTGACCGTCGTACGTCTTGTTGTTTCTCACTCGGTCCAGAATTAAAGATATTTCGTCGAATTTACAAATTTAAAAGTACTGTTACACTCTTGTCTATCGAAAAAATACTACCTGAATATTACGGTAAAATCCGAGCTGTAAAATCCCGGACATGTTGGTAATCTCGAAATGTTGATATACTACCCTTTAGTCATAATAAACCGAGTAATATACACTTTTAGATTGATTAGTTAAGTAAATTCAATAAAATTGGCCTCTTAACACACCTTTGGAAATTCAAATGCTTAGATATCCCTTAAAGAAATTACTCTGGCTTCGTTGCTTTAAAATTATATAAATTTCAAATTTAAATATCTAACTGCAGTAAGTTTCCTAATTACAATCAAAATTTGCGTTTCTCATAAGCTTTGGTCACACGTTGGAATCGATTTCGAAACGGTTTTGGACTACTTTGGAAGGACGGTGTTACGTCACGAAAACGATTTCGAAGCCCTTTGAAACGGTTTGAAGATAATTAAAGCTGTTCACAATAGCCTTCGAGAACAATTTTCGACCGTTTTGGAATGGTCAACTTGATTTTTTTAGCCATTTCGATAGAGTGATCGTTGAAAAATGAAATTATACTTTTAAAAATTAATTTTTATTTCCCAAAACGATCGAAAACGGTTCTCAAAGTGTTTAGTGTGAACACGGCTTGAGTCGCGTTAACACTAGAGACTTTGATGAAAACGGTTTGAAGCCCCTTGAATCGATATGAGATAAAGAGAGAAATGTGAACCGAGCTCGAAAGAGCTATAGATTTTCGAAAAACAGTCAAATTAATCAAATATTAAAATGACGATCACGATCAAATCTCATGAAAATTTCCAAATCCTTATCAAATATCGTTACAATTTCCAAATCCCTATCAACTCTCATTGAAATTTGCAAATCACATATAAAATTTGGATATTCTGCAAATTTTGTAAATTTATGAAATTTCGGTCAAATCTTGAAATCTGGACGAAAAGATTTGAAGATTTTCAAATTTCGTACGCATTGTAGACGAGTGTCGGACCCCTCGGAACCAGCTTATCAAAAATGTTTTGACGGATATTTTAGGGGTACAACCGGATACACGAAAAAGAGAAAAGTGATTAGACGATATTATAACAAACATGCACGTAGTTTATGCTTACTATCACATCGTCGTATATCCGAATATAATAGAAAACTGATTAGCAATATCAAAATAACTCAATAAACCAAATGTTGGTATATTTACTAATTCCATAGGTGGTGAGATAAAAATGACTTAAAGCCTTGGCACCCCCAAAAAGAATTTGAGCGCCCCCGAGTTTTGGCGGCTGTGTACGGGCCTGAATTACTTCCTAATGATTCTGTATTTAATTTGGAATTACTTAATAATGATTTTATTAATTACTTGGTTAAGATTCGGTATTTAATTTGGAATTACTTAATAATGATTCTTTAATTACTTCGTTAAGATTCGGTATTTAATTTGGAATAACTAATGTTTCTCTATTGAATTTGAAATTACTTAATAATGATTAAATAATTACTTCGTTAAGATTCTGTAACTACTTCGTAATGATTGTGAAGTCGATCGGTATTCAATTCGTAATTGAAATCATTGATTGTACCATTTCATTGTTTACTTAATTGATGCACAGTGAAATGTCAAATGGCTAGCCCCTCGTTATTATAAGCAGCAAAATCGTTTTATTGTAGAAATTAAAAATTGTTTAAAATTATGATAAAATGAGTACTGTTGTACACTATATGATCATTGTGATTGTTATCACCAACAACATCTCGATACGAACAGAAGAAATCCAACAAGGTAGGAGACAGAAATTCTTTTTTCAGCTGCACTTGTGACGAATTCAATTTTTCTTCCATCCAATGGCTGCAGAGGCCGGAAATTATCCGACAAAAAGGCTTCGTTCGATTTCCTTACGAGCGATCGAAACGCATTCAGCTGTTAACGTTTAAGTAAATGAACAAATCATATCATTCAACTATTTGGACCATAAACAAGGCATTCTAATGGTTTTAGACTAATACACGCTATTTGTCACGTCATCATAGTTTGCGCGCGCACGATCCCGGTCTAGGCGTAGGACTGCCGCGTTATAATTAATTTTTAAGTCGTTTTTTCCCCTGCTAGCGCTCTTATCTTTTAAGATATTACATCAATGCCCCGTCACTCTATACAAAGCTATTAGTAATAATTTCGATTAACAGACCCAGTTAGGTAACGTAATAATAGATTTATGCCGATACTCCACAATTTTATAACCAGCTATTCCTCAAAGGGCTAGGGTAATAATTGTAATGTGATTGTAATCTCACTTGATCCTCCGATATTTGAATAGTTGTCTTAAAAATAATCCAGGTGACGCTCTCGCTGCAAGTGGGCGTGGTCAGTGAGCCGTTGTAGTAGTAGTAGTCGTTGAGGTTTTTCGGCAGAAGGTCTACCATTGGTTCCAGATGCTCGTCCACTACTCTGGTCGAAATAGGACCTTTTTCAACCCGCGGCAAACTCTTCACGATTGACTGCAAAGCGGTATTTGGCTCCTTTGACAACTGAATCAAAACATATTAATCGTCTTGACAAGTTCATTAGCACAAAAATCTTCACTTTAAAGTTTCTGTTTTGAATATATTCCCTCATATTTTATTTCCCCATACTTTGTTTCACTCATTTTACGCACTTATGATTTCAATAGCTCTAACCTTTAATAATACCATCTTTTAGCAAACTCCCTCTATAGCCAAAACGCTAGCAGGTCCTTAGCGCTACAACCTGATAAGCTACTGCCTGGGTAGCTACACGTGAGCAGCTACACCCAAACAGCTACAGAGTAATTAACTGCTACTGGCTCGAACTGCTACAAACGCTGAAATAAAAAATGAGTATGTAAAAATAGATCAAAATTTTCAATTAACGTTTTAAATATTTTTGGATAGGTTGGGTTAGGTAGCTCAAACAAACTTAAGACAGGAGGATTGTGTGTATTCCGATCGTCGTACGTCTTGTTGTTAAACTGTAGCTGTTCGAGCCTGTAGCTGTTTTATACTCTGTAGGTGTTCGGGTGTAGCTGTTCTGGTGCAGCTATTCAGGCTGTAGCTATTCGCGCTGAAGCGCTTACGACATGGAAGGGCCAAAACGGGGTCAACGGAAGCTTTTTCTGTTGGTTGATTACAAGGTAATAATAATAATAATAATAACGTGGAAAAATAGAAATCCAAAGAAATATTAGAAATGTAGAGATGTTCAAAGAAATGTTGGAATTCTAGAACAATAAAAGGAATTATTTTCGATATTTCGGGAAATCTGGAAAGATTTTTAATATTTTTGGAAATATTGGAATTTTTTTTTATACCCCTCGCAACTTTCACTTTAAAGACGCAAATGTTTCTTTAAGGCTATAGTTTTTATAAGAGCGTCGCCATATCTAACTTTGAAGAAAAAATGATAGGTTTCGTCAAGCGACAAGGATCATATTAAGAGGCTTTGTGTATTAATTATCCCTAGCGAAGTTGTATTCGATTTACAGTGTCCTAGTAATTTTTTAAAGTCAATGTGATTTGAAAGTGAACTCTAAAGAAGAACGTTTGAAGTGAAATTTATGTGTCAGTCACGGGACGTATCCACCGAATCTTGGTCTATAAAGGCATTTTACTGATACCGACTGCCTAATCAACAATTAAAGAGGACAGATGCCGGTCGTTCAGAATATGTAACGGTTTTGAAGTATTTAACACAATATTTAATTTTTTGTTATTTAAAAGAATGTATTCAAATTTAGAGAAAACAATTGGCCGCAGATTTTAATTACTTATATTTTTATGAATTTTTGAAGATATTATCCACCTACGAGGAGAGAGACTGTGATTGTACAGAAGTTTCTTGCTATTTTTAGAGCTATAGTTTTATCCTTGTACAACAGATGAACCACAAATGTAAATCGAAGAAGATACCCCAAACAGATCGTGTCCCAGAGCGTTGCCTTAAGGTATAAAAGAACATAAACAAGCGAAATACCACAAGTTCTCTGCCTCGTTCTGCTTAGTTAGCCTTCAGTTTTGCCTTAAGATGATACCCAACGAACTTTTAGTTACATTCTTCGCCACTATATGGGGTAACAATTTCAGCTTTGTGCAGTTCGGGCTAGTTAAAATGGAATTAGTACTCTCCAACCCGAGGTGAACATGGACGCTGTGTATAATGTTCCACAATAAAATTATTTAAATATGGATTTACCACACGACTCATAAATTACTGTATAGCCTGACATTTGCATTTCACGCGCAACTTTGAGAAAGACTAAATGAGGCCAATTTTTTGTTTTTTCGGAAGATTAAATTTTTATCCCATTCATGTATTTATTTTATTCCTTTTAAATCCCGCGACTGATATGACAGTCCACTACTCCACTTGATTATTTATTTTAAAGTAAATTACTGACTAAGGATTTCTCATCTATGAACGTAGATGGCGCATCGTAAACTGCGTTTGCGTAGATCATTTCACTGAAAGTGTGTTTTGAAATTATTTTTTTACAAATGTTAATGAAACCGTACCTGACCAAAGACTGCAATCACCATCAGCCCATCGGATTTATCTAGAGCTTCATCTTGGCTAGCGTACTTTGTGTTATAATGCACAAAATGGCACTGTTAAGAGATTCAATTCAATATTTTATTTTTCAAAAAATATTATAATGAAAAATATATTTTTTCTAATCATGCATATTTACTTAAAGCACTATTTCCTATAGTTTTCAGTGCGTTAGATTTAGATAATTATATATTTTTCAAACGCAAATTAAAATATTCCAAAATATTCTTTAAAAATGAGTGTTCACCGCATTTAAGCTCTACGAGCGTCATCACTGGTACGAATATGCAACGGCAAGTCGGATTATTTATTAAGTCCAGTGGGAGTTTCTTACTTCAATTGGGAAGGTTTTGTTGTCAATACGGTGTTCGGAGCCAACTTCGTCCTTGGAACCCCAATGGAAATGCAGCTGCAAGAACCTAAACACTGCTTTACCAACTGGGCCGCCGGAAACAGTCATGCCATCCGGAAATGTGGCAACAGCTGGCAGTTCAAATATTTAAATAATCGGATGAAAAAGATAACTTAAATTGAACATTTGGAATTTGTCAATTCGATCAACCTTACTCCGCGAAAACGTGTTACCTGAGTGGTTGTTGTTTGTTACGTTAATCGCATTGGGTTTCATGTTAAATCCCGAGATGACAAATTTAGGATAGCCTTTTCTTTTCATGGTAATTTTTCCTGCTGAAGTGTCAATGTTAACGGGCGATTGATGTTTTCCTGCGCAAGCGGCAAAGTGTCCCGTCCATGCCGAAATATCTGAAACGATACACCCTAGACATCAGTTTATAAACAAACGTTGTCTTCAGCAAAGATTTGGTTTTTGTAAAATAAAAGTGTATCTCAACAATACTAATGGCCATAATTAGAAAAATGTATAAAATTAAGTAATGGCTATCGATAGAAAATATCACGAAGTAAAGGTCATCGGTGGAAAAATGCAAGGGAAACGAATGAACATCGATGGGAAATTGCAAAGGAAATTAATGAAGATCGATGGGAAATTACAAAGGAAATGAATGAGCATCGGTGGAAAATTACAAGGGAACTGAATGACCGTCGATGGAAAATTGGAAAGTAAATGACTGCCTATCGATAACAAATTTCAAGGAGAATGAGGAACCATCCTTTTGAATTACTAAGGAAATGTATTACCACCGAAGGAAAATTGCAAGGAGAATGAATTACCATCGATGGGAATTACTAAGGAAATGTATTACCACCGAAGGAAAATTGCAAGGAGAATGAATGACCATCGATGGGAATTACTAAGGAAATGAATGACCATCGATGGGAATTACTAAGGAAATGTAATACCACCGAAGGAAAATTGCAAGGAGAATGAAGGACCATCGATGGGAATTACTAAGGAAATGAATGACCATCGATGGGAATTACTAAGGAAATGTATGACCATCGATGGGAATTACTAAGGAAATGAATGACCATCGATGGGAATTACTAAGGAAATGAATGACCATCGATGGGAATTACTAAGGAAATGAATGACCATCGATGGGAATTACTAAGGAAATGTATTACCACCGAAGGAAAATTGCAAGGAAAATGAATGACCATCGATGGGAATTACTAAGGAAATGTATTACCACCGAAGGAAAATTGCAAGGAGAATGAAGGACCATCGATGGGAATTACTAAGGAAATGAATGACCATCGATGGGAATTACTAAGGAAATGAATGACCATCGATGGGAATTACTAAGGAAATGAATTACCATCGATGGGAATTACTAAGGAAGTGTATTACCACCGAAGGAAAATTGCAAGGAGAATGAATGACCTTCGATGGGAATTACTAAGGAAATGTATTACCACCGAAGGAAAATTGCAAGGAAAATGAAGGACCATCGATGGGAATTACTAAGGAAATGAATGACCATCGATGGGAATTACTAAGGAAATGAATTACCACCGAAGGAAAATTGTAAGGAGAATGAATGACCATCGATGGGAATTACTAAGGAAATGTATTACCACCGAAGGAAAATTACAAGGAGAATGAAGGACCATCGATGGGAATTACTAAGGAAATGAATGACCATCGATGGGAATTACTAAGGAAATGAATTACCATCGATGGGAATTACTAAGGAAATGTATTACCACCGAAGGAAAATTGCAAGGAGAATGAATGACCATCGATGGGAATTACTAAGGAAATGAATGACCATCGATGGGAATTACTAAGGAAATGAATGACCATCGATGGGAATTACTAAGGAAATGTATTACCACCGAAGGAAAATTGCAAGGAGAATGAATGACCATCGATGGGAATTACTAAGGAAATGTATTACCACCGAAGGAAAATTGCAAGGAGAATGAAGGACCATCGATGGGAATTACTAAGGAAATGAATGACCATCGATGGGAATTACTAAGGAAATGAATGACCATCGATGGGAATTACTAAGGAAATGAATGACCATCGATGGGAATTACTAAGGAAATGTATTACCACCGAAGGAAAATTGCAAGGAGAATGAATGACCATCGATGGGAATTACTAAGGAAATGAATGACCATCGATGGGAATTACTAAGGAAATGAATGACCATCGATGGGAATTACTAAGGAAATGAATGACCATCGATGGGAATTACTAAGGAAATGAATGACCATCGATGGGAATTACTAAGGAAATGAATGACCATCGATGGGAATTACTAAGGAAATGAATGACCATCGATGGGAATTACTAAGGAAATGTATTACCACCGAAGGAAAATGGCAAGGAGAATGAATGACCATCGATGGGAATTACTAAGGAAATGAATGACCATCGATGGGAATTACTAAGGAAATGAATGACCATCGATGGGAATTACTAAGGAAATGTATTACCACCGAAGGAAAATGGCAAGGAGAATGAATGACCATCGATGGGAATTACTAAGGAAATGAATGACCATCGATGGGAATTACTAAGGAAATGAATGACCATCGATGGGAATTACTAAGGAAATGTATTACCACCGAAGGAAAATGGCAAGGAGAATGAATGATCATCGATGGGAATTACTAAGGAAATGAATGACCATCGATGGGAATTACTAAGGAAATGAATGACCATCGATGGGAATTACTAAGGAAATGTATTACCACCGAAGGAAAATGGCAAGGAGAATGAATGACCATCGATGGGAATTACTAAGGAAATGAATGACCATCGATGGGAATTACTAAGGAAATGAATGACCATCGATGGGAATTACTAAGGAAATGTATTACCACCGAAGGAAAATGGCAAGGAGAATGTATGACCATCGATGGGAATTACTAAGGAAATGAATGACCATCGATGGGAATTACTAAGGAAGTGAATGACCATCGATGGGAATTACTAAGGAAATGTATTACCACCGAAGGAAAATGGCAAGGAGAATGAATGACCATCGATGGGAATTACTAAGGAAATGAATGACCATCGATGGGAATTACTAAGGAAATGAATGACCATCGATGGGAATTACTAAGGAAATGTATTACCACCGAAGGAAAATGGCAAGGAGAATGAATGACCATCGATGGGAATTACTAAGGAAATGAATGACCATCGATGGGAATTACTAAGGAAATGAATGACCATCGATGGGAATTACTAAGGAAATGTATTACCACCGAAGGAAAATGGCAAGGAGAATGAATGACCATCGATGGGAATTACTAAGGAAATGAATGACCATCGATGGGAATTACTAAGGAAATGAATGACCATCGATGGGAATTACTAAGGAAATGTATTACCACCGAAGGAAAATGGCAAGGAGAATGAATGACCATCGATGGGAATTACTAAGGAAATGAATGACCATCGATGGGAATTACTAAGGAAATGAATGACCATCGATGGGAATTACTAAGGAAATGTATTACCACCGAAGGAAAATGGCAAGGAGAATGAATGACCATCGATGGGAATTACTAAGGAAATGTATTACCACCGAAGGAAAATTGCAAAGAGAAAGAAATCATTTACAAAGATTGTTGTCAATTATGGAAAATATTCCGAAAGCGTGAATGACGATGAATGGAAAAAAGCGCAATAGGGCCATAACCCCAATGACCGTCAATTTTTTTTTTTAAATAATAGGGCTCCATCGGTTACTGTAGTTGCTAGTACCTATGACTCAAAATTTTTCTGAGTTGCGGCAGGAAATGGGTATTCGCTTTTGAGGGCTCTCAATGCAGCGATTTGAGAGTACGAGTGTCTATATTGTTTTGATTTGTATGTGAGAAACTAATGAAAATGAGTGCACATTATGTTTAAATATTAAAAACTTACCTTGCCTTTATAATTATATTCCCAGGTGTCGTTTTGTGCTAGTGTACCTCTGGTACAAAATACTGAAGGTGAAATAACGACAAACAAAAATTTATTATTTTAAAAGTTAACTTATTTATGACCTTTATAGCTCAATATCACGAATAATTAATAAGCGCAGAAAATTATATGCTGGCAAACATGACCAGTACGGGTTGAACTTGTGCGCGTGACACACTAAGCACTTCCAGTTTTTAACATGAACGGTGGTGTATTTAAAACCATAAGTTACGTTATACATATAAGTAGGACTTGGTTCATGCATTTCTTTCTTACGACCACATTTCACCTATACCAAATCAATCAACCACTTCAAAAGTATGGGAGCAATATTTTTGATTTAATTAGAAAGATGGTTTAAATGCTTTTTCGAAAATATGCAATTTCAAGTTAAATGGTTTTGAATTAAAGGTAGTGAATTATGAATCAAAAACTGCCTGATTCACAATTAGTTTTAGAATTTAAACAATTCTTAAGAAAAAACCACGTTATTGATGTTACGTGAGTTTTTCTCTCATGCTTCGACTTAATGAAGGTACTAAACAAAACCTCGAATATCTAAAACTGCGACTTATGAGGTTTTTCAAGCCCTATGTTATGAGCTACATGCTATGTTATTATTAAGAGTTATCCTTTAATATTCAAAATAAAGAAATTTGGTAATGGAAATATCGTATAAGAATTAATTAGAAGGAACATAAATATTTTTGAAACTGTATATTTCTATCATAATAATTTTAACCGTTTTAAATGAACAAAAGCACCTTTAATCATATAGCCTTACGCGTCTTATAAAAATGGCAAAACCGATAACTTTATTTTGGGTTTGTATAAAAAGCCAATCTATAAAAATAATCATTTTCACAAATGATATCTGACACAATTTATATTAAATTTTTTAAACTTTAATTTCAGTCATATATTACGTATAACCTACTGAAATATCTAATTTTATTCCAAAATGTTTTATTAACTTTAATTAGGTGCTGATATTTTACTGATAAAGTGTTTGTATTTAATCTAATGTATCTTTTAAGAGAGAGTGATTCATCTACGAATGACACAGCACTCAAAGCATGACGACTCAGAATTTACTACTTATGCTTAAAATAATACTATATGGGCATTCACTTATTTTAAAATCATATTTCATACCGCAATATTGTTTTTCTAAGACTTATTTTAAAGGCCTAGGTTCACCCCTCTTTGCCAAAAAAGGGTTCAAACATCCTTTTTACTTCCCCCTCGAAACCCCACCATTGATAGCGACGGGTCAGCTCGCTCTCCCAACCTCTCCATGTGGACGGATTTAGTCCGGCATTGTTAGCGCTGTCAAAATTGTCAGCAGTTACAATGCCCTTGAGAACCGAATTACGAGGGGACCGTCGCTATCAATACGGGGATAGCGAAGGGAAAAGCAAAAAGATGTTTGAACCCTTTTTCGACACTGGGGGATGAAATTATCTGAAACTAAGCCTTTAAAAAATCAGGTATTTCGTGCGAATAACTTAAGCAGGATATCTCTCAAACAAATAAAACATGTTTCGGAAAAACTTAAATTTAGAGAAAACCAAATAGCAATTAATATCAGCTACTAAATAAAATTAATAGATGTTTCCCAAATAGATTTGAGATGCAATTTGCGTTTATCGAAAAAGTTTCTATTGATATTATTAATATTTCATTCACTAATCAAATTTACAAAGTAAACTTTTATTTTTATCGCATTCACCGTTATAACAAACAATGAAAGTGTGTTTAAAAAAATCTTACCAAGAGTAATCGCTAGAAACGGGAGATTTCGCATTAACGACTCCATTTTTTTACGAAGCGAGTGCTTTCAGGAAAATAACCGTTTGAAGCGAGGTTTCAGACTGAGCCCAATTTTTCAGTACGGGCTTCAGAATCGTCTTAGCACGTAAGCTAAAATAGAGAAAACTAATCGATAGCGACACAAAAGGTTATTTTGTTCCGTGTCCGTTAGTGAAGAAACGTGTCCGCAGACGGTCGACAATTGCTCGATAATCAATCAACCATTTTGTCATTTCGATTTTAATGTAAAGAGTTTGGAAAACTCGGTACAAGTGTACTCAGAGTGTCTCGCGAGATCTATAATTACTGTAATGGTGTGCCAAAAATTTGTTTACAAAAATAATTCGATCGAAAATCATATAGACTATTCGATTTACCTAGTCGAATAAACCAAAATATTGGTGAATATTCGTTTTTCTTGATCAAAGCTAGGTTTGGTAAAAATATTTGGTATTTGCAAATTTAGCCAAGTAAACGCGGGGTTTTTCTTGATTGTTGAGGTTCATGATCAGTGATGCAAACTATTTTCTAGATAACTGAGCCGCCATCACTTTTTGCATTTCCCAAATGAAATATCTAAAATTATTTGGTACTGTAAATACTTTTTAGTATTTGATCAATTAAGTGTCCTTATATTTATTATCAAATATTCAACCCACCCACTCGACGATTCAAATATTCGATTATGTATTTTATGTAACTTTACCCATATAGCAATAACACGTTTATTTATTATCGAAATATACCATTTTCCTCAACGCGTCTCTTTCCCCCGTCTTCCCTTGTAAAGCCTCCGTTCAGATTTTATTCGCGCCTTCACTTAAAATCCCGAGTCTTACCTAAACCTTTCCAAATTGTAGGTTAAACCTTTCCAGTTAACCATGCCGTCTTTTTAAATCACGTTAACCATGTTTATGACTCTTGGGATTATGTATAAAACACCCAATTAAGCGAATAAAAATCAAGTATTTATTTACCATCTTTACGAATTTCTCCGATCGTTCTTGAAAACGTTCTCTTTCCAGTGGCGTAGAGAAGGGGGGTTTCCTGGCCTACCTTGGACTGTTCTAAATTTCCTCCCCTTCTCGACCCCCGCTTAAAATTTACGTACTTTAAGCCCCCCCCCTTGATGAATTTCTGGCTACGCCACTGTCTCTTTCCTTTCTATAACTCTACTCTTGAGAAAAACTTTAATTATTTTTCCATGAAAAACGGGGGGCCCAAGATACCACAGTTACTACTGCAGTCCTAAATAGGGGCTCGTAGGTAGGTCCGTGCAATGGGCCGTTTCTGGGTCTACCAGATTTAACCAGAATTAATTTTAACTGCTAAATTTAGCTGAAAGTGTATTACCTTTTACCTTCTCTTTCTCGCTTACAAGTACTTGTAAAGAACCAAAATTATAGTCAAATTACAACATTATATTTTTAACAGCGCTATCACCTTAATCACGTTTTGCCTCTTTACACTGAAAATAAACCGTTTTCTCTGGATGCCTTTGTTTGGAATTTTTTTAGTTATGCGTAATTAACTATTTCCTAAGGAAAAAAAACATTAAACTAATTAATATAATTTTTATTTAGCTATAAACCGTTAAGCCTCGGCTTTTACATCTTTAAAGCGTACACGATAGCTGGTATCTATTAAAGACTCCGTCTGCTTTTAGTCAAGTATAAAAATTAAATGTAATTAGAAAAATTTTATGTAACGGTAATTTGAATTAAAATGTTTTAGTATTTATGGTTTGTTTTATTTCGATGGTTTGAATTTGGCACCGTATAACCAATAAACATATTCTATTATAAGAGTATTTTCCGTAATTAGCTGATACGTGAAAAAATCTGTTTCCATATTATGCAATGAAATTCAATATTTTTGTGAAACTATAACATTTATTATGTCAGGTAAATTATTAACAGAATATAGGTAAAATCATACAAGAAAATTCCCTCTTATTTATAAACTGTACGTTAAATTAAAAATTTTGGTAAACTCTTCGATTGTCAAGCAGGCCGAATTGTTTCCTTAAACCATACCACTTAATGTTACTTGGAGGATTTTAATGAGAATCGTTTGAAATTGTATTGTGATTGTGCATTATTATATTTCTGGTACAGGAAACACTTTCAGGTTACTCAAACTGTTAAAATATATACCAAATAGCAGGGCCGTCGTTAAGGGCAAGGCGAGTGAGGCGACCGCCTACGGCCCCGCATATCCCAGGGCTTTCCGGGGGCCCCACTTTCAGTGTCAATTTTATTTTGCTCCTATCTCATATATCTTGCTGCCTAGGGCCCCGCATACCATAAGACCGGGTCTCTCAAATAGGAGAAAATGTAGCAAGATTCAATTTTGAAGAAAGTTGATTAAAATAAACAGCAGACATGAACATTATGATGCATTTATTTACTAAAGTTTAAGTTTAAATTCGAACAATTAGATCACACGTTAAAAATATAATCGTTGAGAAAGGAATTCAAGTGAGCTAATAAAAACAAA
Organism: Leiobunum rupestre; assembly: GCF_980474605.1. NCBI lineage: Eukaryota > Metazoa > Arthropoda > Arachnida > Opiliones > Sclerosomatidae > Leiobunum > Leiobunum rupestre. The sequence goes on from NC_143386.1 coordinate 52,663,263, forward strand.
CTGACCAAAACGAAATAACAGGGCTACCAGTCAAAACCTGTTATGGCGTCATCAATCACTCTAACCTATATCTTATGGCAAAGCTATAATCTCCTTCACTCCCCCTCTTTGACATAATTAGATATATTATACATAAAAATTTTAACTTCAACAATTTAGTATAATTTTCATAATTAGTTTTCTTTCAGCTCTTTATCAAGATATCTGCCATATTATCTATAGATTTTACATAACTAATATTAAGAATACTTTTATAAATATTTTCGCAAATAAAATAGTATCGTAGATCAATATGTTTTGAACGTTGAGTTCAGTGCCGGATTAAGCCAGTGCGGGGCCTGTAGCATATGTTACCAAGAGGCCCTAGGTTTCAAAAACGTGTTTCGCGGGGAGCAGATTTGATTGGATCTCTAGATTAATATTCCCAACTCATTGCTTCTACCTAAAGGTTATTACAAGCACGTAGATGTAGAAAGTCTAAGGGGGGGACGGGTTATAACACAACCAGATGAAATCGCGAGCGCAGCGAGCGCGAAATTTTTCGTTAGCAATAACGCATATTTAAAGTACAGGCTAGACTCCGGACGAGCGACAATGACATTTCCGCGAGTGAATCAAACGAAGTTTTTTAATACCTTTGCGAGAAAATGATAATATTAATGATCCTTTTAATATATTTAATATATTAATATATTTTACTGTGCTGCGTTGCGGATATTTCAATTCATTTTTACGTCTTACTGTTTATTTCTTAATGTTGCGCTCCTTTCGTAAGAAAGGAATCGGGTCCTAAGGGGGGTTGGGTTTGAACCCCCTAAACCCCCCCTTATATACGTCCTTGGGTTATTACCTCGTTAGTAGTTACACGAAGATGCCGCTGGACTCGTGCATAATGTTTTGTATAGACTAATTTAATCTCTAGATTTTTTAATATTTTTGTTTTAAGTTCTAAATTTTTGGCTTCGCTGTAATTTTTTTTCCTTAGGCGCTGGGCGGCGGGGGCCCCTCGCCTAGAGCGGGGCCCGTAGCATTTGCTACTTCTGCTATATGGCTAGTCCGGCACTGGTTGAGTTTCGATGTTATTTTTAGTAACGCGAGATCAGATTGATAATCACATAATATAGGTGTTTTTTTATATTAAACAATTAAAATTCATTAATAATAGGTTGTTGCCATAAAAACTCTTAGATTCCCTCCATTAATGCTGTAAATAGTGCTACAGACCTTTGTTTTATGAAACGCCATGAAATTGAAGTCGTTTCAAGACAAGGTGAATACAGATACGCTATAATAGGTGTGCCAGCGCTAGCGTTTTTTGAGACAGAAAATTCGCGGCGGAAAGAGAGTTTTTAGTGACGTCAGCGTCGGACCAGGGGGCCTATTCTTGTCTTGGCGATACGCATGTCGTTATGGCGGAATCGATAAAATATCGCCATAACGACATCGACCGGCGAAAACCGTATTCTTGTCTCCAAAATTCACTTCGACATCGCCGTATCGCCACCGAATTATAACGACAGGGTATGAGGTGTCGGAATCGCGTTTTCTTGTCGTTATGACGTCATTTTTCGCTTCGAATCGCGGTATTTTCAAAATGGCAGCTTTACAGCTCGGGTGTTTTGAGTTTTTGCGTCTCGCTGAGATTGAAGAAAATAAGAGTTTAAGGAGAGAACGAGTTATTAGGGACCGTTCTAAAGCTTTTGAGCTTTCTGAACATCACTTTAGGGGATTGTTTAGGTTAGATAAGTTTCTAATCATGGAGATTTGCGAAGAGCTGAGGGACTCATTGGAGTCTAATGCCTCTGGCCAAAGAGGAACGGATCTCCCTGTAGACTCAAAGTTAAGCTGAGTATTAAATAATATTAATAATAAAATAAGTTAACCATTTTGTACCTTATAGGTGTTAGTGGCTGTACGGTTTTTAGCAGTAGGCTGCTATCAAAAGGCTATTGGGCAGGATTTGTTTTTAGATGTTAGTCAGCCATCGGTCAGTCGTTGCTTACATCAAGTAACAACCGCTATTAACAAAGTGTTAATGCCCAAGTGGATTAAGTTTCCACAGACCCCTGTTGATAGGGAAGCTGTTAAGTTGAGGTAATTATAAAAATTTTGAATGGTAACGATTGGCCTAACAATGAATAATTAAAAATTGAAACTAGGTTCATGGAGAAGACCAACTTCCCCGGTATTTTGGGTGTGGTGGATTGTACCCACATTGCCATCGTAGCTCCAACGTCCAAAGACCCCAACTTCAAGGAATATTTGTACGTGAATCGCAAAGGATACCATTCTTTGAACGTGCAGTTGGTAAGCTTATATATATACACAACTATATAAATCTATAAAGGTAAAAAATATTATTCTTTAGATATGCGATTACGATTTAATAATATCAAATGTCAATGCACAGTTTGGTGGAGGTGCTCATGATGCCCATATTTTCAAGGCTTCTTTTGTGTCAAAGTACCTTGAAAGGAATTTCATGAACAACAACCTACGAAATTCTTGGCTGCTTGGTAAGTTAACTTCATGAGTTTGGGTGTTATTTTTTAATATAACATAAAGTATAAATGGATGTATGAGTTACAAGAAAAAACACTAATTTATTTCTTTAAATATTTTATTAGTGAAAATGTATTATATCTACAAATTAAAATAAAAAAATTTAATACTTACCTTGTTTTAAACTTAAGCATATGAATCAAAATAGTTCTTAAAATCCAATATGGTAGGAGACAGAGGCTATCCCCAACTACCGTGGGTCATGACACCCATTTCAAGACCACCAAGTGGTTCAGCTGAAGAAAAGTACACAAGACGACAAAAGAAGGCTCGTAATGTAATAGAGAGGTGCAATGGGGTCTTGAAACAGACCTTTAGATGCCTGCTTAAAGACCGAACTCTGCATTACGAACCAAGTTTTGCTGGGTGTATTGTGAACGCTTGCTGTGTTCTTCACAACATTAGGCGATTAAAAGGGTGCACAGATGGAGATGAGGAGTTGGCCAACTTGCCATTGAATGAAGAGGACAGGGTACCCGAGCCTCCAGCTGAGTCACCAACAGAAGAAAATTGGAGTAGACGTGGCCATGCCGCCCGAGATGACCTCATTAGACGTCGCTTCCGTTGAGTGTGTAGAGGAGAAAAGGCCCTTTTAAGGGCCACAGGGCAGAGGTATCTGAATAATAAGATGAAATGGTTTCTTCTAAAGTAAAGTATGGTAAGGGTGTATGACAGTGCCTTACGGCACTTGATATTTTTGCCCTTCCATTCTTTGATTTAGAAGTTTTACCATTCATTTTGTTATTCCTATATTTCTGCCTTGTGACGCTAGAAGTTCGGTTTGTTTCGGGTTTCAATATGAAACGTGTTGCAACGCGAACATGTTCGGAGTACCGGCCTCCCCGTTTGGCTAGCGTTGGTAACTTAAGTCTCAGTACTAGATTTATTGAAATTTGGGACTAGATATCAAAATTACCTTAATAATTTAAAAGTTCGTGACTTAAGGCTAACAGGTACACGGTTATCTAAGCAATAAATATAATCAAAATGAAATTAACTCTCAATAGTAAGTGAATAAAGCATGTTTATTTCTTACTTATATTAAGATGGAAATATGCACATAGAAGGAGAAAAATTCAAATAGGATGGTGTTAAAAATTACTGTGGAATAAACACTAATGTGAAGTAAGAGTTCTAATTTAACCTCAAAATCAAACATTAAATTAGATTTACTATTTAGACCTCTCTGCGGTTCTTATATAATTGAACCTATCTTGTGTTTTGGGCAAGTAAAAAGCAAGTTTTAAATGTGGATAGAGAACAAACAGTTTTTGTTTGTTCTCCAACCTGATTTAAAACTCTTATTTCTTACCTAATTTGATCACATTAGTGTTTATTCCACAGTAATTTTTAACACCATCCTATTTGAATTTTTCTCCTTCTATGTGCATATTTCCATCTTAATATAAGTAAGAAATAAACATGCTTTATTCACTTACTATTGAGAGTTAATTTCATTTTGATTATATTTATTGCTTAGATAACCGTGTACCTGTTAGCCTTAAGTCACGAACTTTTAAATTATTAAGGTAATTTTGATATCTAGTCCCAAATTTCAATAAATCTAGTACTTAGACTTAAGTTACCAACGCTAGCCAAACGGGGAGGCCGGTACTCCGAACATGTTCGCGTTGCAACACGTTTCATATTGAAACCCGAAACAAACCGAACTTCTAGCGTCACAAGGCAGAAATATAGGAATAACAAAATGAATGGTAAAACTTCTAAATCAAAGAATGGAAGGGCAAAAATATCAAGTGCCGTAAGGCACTGTCATACACCCTTACCATACTTTACTTTAGAAGAAACCATTTCATCTTATTATTCAGATACCTCTGCCCTGTGGCCCTTAAAAGGGCCTTTCTCTCCACTACTCCTGAACCAGAAAGTAGAATCTGCTCACTCCTCCTCCTCCTCTTCTTCTTCTTGATCATCATTGGACGGGCCATATAATCTTTTGAAGGTGGTAGCTATTGTTCTCAAGGCCATTGCCTGCATCATAGCAGCTTTAGCTTTTTCAGCCTCAGCTTTGGCAATTTTCTTTTGAGAATTAGCAATGTGGTACCAAATTTCACTTTGGTTCTCCATAATTTCCATCTGCTTCTCAAGATTAACATTTATTTTCTCAAACATCTCTTGAGCCCTAGCATAAGGTCCAGTTGCACGAACCCTTTGCTGCCGCTGTTGATTACGCCCTTTAAACAACATAAGTATTACAATTTATTGAAATATGATTAAATAAGAGTATGTTTACTTACTTTGTGCAGCTGCTGTAAAATTTGCATTCCTTACTGATGTAGCTGGGGATTGCCTGACAGATGCAGCTGGGGATTGCCTATCTCCCTGAGAATGATTTGGTTGGAGAGACTGATTCAGTCGTGGAGATCGACGTGGTTGTAACGGAGAAGTATTGGCAGAAGGGACTGAATACGCAGGGGCCAAAATAGAAGAAACTGTGGGACTATAGGTAAGTGAAGCTAAAGTTGCATCCATTACTGCAACTATGTCACCAAAACCCGCTTCTGGGACTTCTCTGTGGCCAAATGTTCCACCTAAACCCAAAACATTAACTAATCGCTGCTCAATCGGAGAAAGCTGTCCATGATTCGCAACACCTTCCTCAATTGCCTTCTGGATTTTGAGAGCCTTGGCTCTAGTTGCAGACTTCCAGTCTGTCAAACTCTGAAAATATTATATATGTAATAAAAATGACTATTTTTAAAATTAAAACTTACTTTCTTCCACTGTTTTACTTCTTTGGCCGCTCCCCCACCACAAGAGTTGAGCTTTTCTACAAGGCTTACCCACAAAGCCTCGTAAGAGTCATTTGTAAATGACGCGTCAAATTTTCTGGTTACAAACCGTTCGTTTGTTTCCATAAATTCTACGATGATTAACTTTTGCTCACCTGTTACTTTAGCTGTACGACTCATTGTTATTTTGAAAAAACTTACAATGAAGTTGAACGTAAAAAAACAAATGAAGCTGTCAAACTCAAAACAACAGCAGACGAATCCGACGCAAAAATGTAATGACGCAATCTCTAAAATTCGGCTTCTCATTGGCTAACTAAACAGGAAGGACGTTCGAAAACTCGCTTGGCGATATTCCCGGCATAACGACATGACGGATAACGACAGGTGGACAAGAATAGGGTTTTTGGCCAATGTCGTTATCCGCCATGTCGTTATGGCGAGGCGATAAGGCGGAGGCGATAAATCTGAACCGAGACAAGAATAGGCCCCCTGAAGAGAAAAGTCAAGAAGCGAGCGGGATTATTTTGGCGCCCATTCGCTCGCGGCTCACCGGGTCGCTACAGTTTCTATTTGTTTTGAGGATGATAAATGACAAGGTAAGAACAATTTTAATTTAAATACCAAATATATTAAGTAAAATTTAAGCTGTTTGAAAGGCCAAACCGTAGAGATTTTAGACATAAAAACCACGTGTAGGCTTTTACCATGTAAATTACTACGTTTCTGTTAAGCCTAGGCCTTTCAGATGGAATTTCTCAAATGGCATTTAACAAATGCCATTATTCTAAAGACTCAAATGCCTTTGTTTTTATAGGTACAATAATTTTAAAACAAGATGCCAGGAGCTAGGTGTGCAGTGGCTTTGTGCAACAATAGTTTATTTGTCACTAAAAAAAAACCCAGAAAAATGCCATATTGTTTATCACGCCTTCCCGAAAGATGATGCCGACCGTAGAAGTATTTGGATCAACAAATGTAGAAGAAAGGATAAATTTAACCCGTCTACAAGCGTTATTTGCTCAAATCATTTTCTTCAAGAGGATTACGAGCGCAACCTTAAAGCAGAATTACTGAATTATATTCCAAAAAAAAATGCGAAGCAATTAAAAAAATGTGCAATTCCCACTCAAAACCTAGGAGTAACGTCTTCAGCCTGCAGTGTTTTAGGAAATGATAGGCAAGAGCGAGCCAGAAAAAGAGAAAGAAAAAAAGTTGCTACAGTTGTGATAAACTCTGATGTAGTTTCTTCTAATACTGATTCGGAGCCGACTGTTTCCAATGACATAATTCCTGAGGCTGTTGAACGTACTGAAAGCATTATAAAGAAACAGAGGTGCTGCAGTTGTGATTCTTTAGAAAAGCAAAAGAAGCTAATTAACATTTGGCAAACAAGGTATGCAAATATGAAACTGAAATATATGAAGCAAATTAAAAAAAATAACTCTTTAAAAATGGAAAAATTTGCCCAAGACATTTCTCACAAACAATTAAAGAAAGATCTTAAGCGCCTTAAAACCCAGAAAGATAAAAAAGAGCTGTTAAACCGTAAATGTTCTGATATACTAAGCATAGTCTTTGCAGCTAGTCAGGTTAATCGATTAATGGGTAACAAAATGGTTGTCTGGTCAACAGAAGACTTAACCAAAGCATTTACGCTGCGATACTTTAGTAAACGAGCATATTTATTTGTTAAAAATGAGCTTATAGAATTCCCTTGCCAGGACTCTCAACTTTAAGAGGATACGCCTCAAAAATAAAACTAGGAAAAGGTGTTTTAGATGATATTTTAAAAATTATGAAAAGCACTGGAATTAATATGTCTGAATTAGATAAACTCTCAGTTTTAACGTTTGACGAAATGAAAATCAAAAGTCAGTATGAATACGATGTGAAATCAGATCAAGTAATTGGGAAGAATAGTCAAATGCAAGTAGCAATGGTTAGAGGTTTATTCGCGAATTGGAAACAGCCCATTTATATAGATTTTGATCAGAAAATGACAAAAAAATCTTGTTTGACATTATTTCTAAATTATATGAATCTGGTTATTTAGTAGTAGCTATTGTTTGTGATATGGGAGGGGGAAACATGGGTCTCTGGAATGAGTTGGGGGTGAAAATTAATCGTACATTTTTTAATCACCCGAGTAATACTCACAAAAATGTATATTGTTTCGCAGATGCTCCCCATGCGTTAAAACTAATAAGAAATTGGCTCTTAGATGGTGGGTTTTCTTTAGATGGTGGAGATGTAGAAATTAACAAAAAGCCTCTAGAAAAGTTATTAAATGCGCATAAGAGTGATATTAAAATGTGCCCTAAATTAAGGAAGTGTCTTTTAGATTGCGAAGGACCTGTCAGACAAAATGTAGCTTTAGCGGTAGAACTTATTTCAAATACAGTGTCTAAAGCTCTTTTATACATGGCTAAAACTGGAAATAAAGATAACTTAGAATCTGATCCTGATGAAACTATGGAACTAGCCTATTTTATAGAGAAAGTAAATAATTGGTTCGATGTGTTAAATTCTAACGTAGAAAACCATTCAAATCCTTATAAAAGCGGCTTCGGGGTACACTTAAAAGAACAATTAAAGGTTTTAGATGTTATGATATCATTAATTAATAACATGCAATGTATAGACAAAAAAGGCAAAACTAAATCCTTTCTTCAAATTTTTCAAAAGGGAATTATTATTTCTTGCAAATCACTTAAAGACTTATTTTTCGATTTAAAATATAATTATAATATTAGACACATTTTAACCCATAAATTAAATCAGGATTGTTTGGAGAATTTTTTTTCTCAAGTGCGCACAAGAGGTGGTCTAGATGACCACCCTACACCCCTTAACGCATTGTACAGAATACGAATTATCATTTTAGGAAAAAACCCAGGCGTTTTTAATTGCAGTAGCAATACAATCGATCAAAGCCATGGAGAGTATTTAGCATCTAATGTTTTAAGTTTGTCAGATAAAAATAATGATGAATACCTTATGAATAGCATCTTAAAAACCGCTGAAATAGAAATTGATGTCCCTATTTTTACATCAAACGAAATACTAGTCAATGACCATTTGCCTATTAATACCCCTCTACAAACGTGTTCGGTAAATACTAATAAAATGAACTCCACTGTTGATGTTTGTCAGGGAGATAATGATTTTAAAAAATTCGAAGAAAATGGTATAGAGTATTTCAGTGGGTGGGTAGCTAAAAAACACTACAAAACCTATCCAGAATTAGATTTAATTGACAAAAATAAGGTAGATCATGATTATTACATTCCCTCTTGGACAAATTTTTTATCATTCGGTGGTCTACACTCTTAAAACAGTTGGGTTAAATATTTTGGGTTGTTTTAGTTTTAACCCAAAAATGGCTAAAATTGACTAGTTTTGGGTTATGGTTTTTCTTACATTTTGTTCTGGGTCAAAAAACTGGGTCGAAATGTCTAACCCAAAATTTTGGTTATTTTTTAAACCCATTCTGGGTTGTTATTAACCAATTTTGGGTCACATGTTCTTACAACCCAAAATTGAGTTACAAAATTCGCGGGAAAATTAATTATGACGTCACTATCGTAACGATGCGTTAGTAAGTCGCGCGACGCCATATTTTTCGCGCGAAAGCAGCGTTTTTTCGAGTGAGTGAATGTTGATTTTATTCTTTTTACCTTTTCAATTATACGGTGAAGATAATTAGTTTAACGACTTTATTGTGCAGCATCTTCATAATAAATATTTAGGGTAAAAGTCATCCATGAACAGGTCCATTCAAGGTTATTTCCCCAATAAGCCTAAACATGCATGCTTCAAAGTGTTAGGCTTAAGTGTTGCCAGAATAACCAAAAGTAGTAAAAATAATAAATAGACCTTTGCACAATTGCAAAAGCAGATTGCGTTCTATAATATATGTTTAAGTAAACTATTACATATACCAAATGCGCCTAGATCGTGGAATTAGATGTATGGTCTTCTTAAAATTATTGAATATGATAATCTACCATAACCAAATTAACTTAAAAATCATAGATGAAATATATTATCCAACCATTGGGAAAAATTTAATTTTTGTAAGCTCAATAGCGAACGGGGCTGAATATCTGATGGTTTTGAAGAAAGTTGGAAGTACGCTGTAAAGTACACTATATCGAACAAAAAACACTACTTGGTAAATACAAAAATATTTCATACAATATTTCTTTGTTTATAACCTCTTTGCGATAAACTGCCCAAGTGGTCAAACACAAAGAGATTTATATCCAATCTAATTACTCATAGAAGTAAAGAGAAAAACTTAATTAAAAGAGACTTAAACAGTTTTAAATTCACAATATATTTATTTATAACATCCAACGTTTCGGAGGAACTCTTCCACCTTCTTCAGGGATTTTTACAAGTCTGACGATATAATGGTAAAAGTTCTAACTATTAAGCTCACAAATGTTTTTCGTCCCAAAGTTTTACCATTATATCGTCAGACTTGTAAAAATCCCTGAAGAGTTAGTAATATATTTATAAATAAAAATATTGTGAATTTAAAACCGTTTAAGTCCCTTTAATATATTTACTCATACGTATCAAAATTTTTATCTATTAAACCTGATACTTTGTATATATAAATTAATTTTCAAATTTAATAGGTCTCTTAGAATATGAAGTTTAGTAAAAAAAAATTCACTTTCGCATAACCGAATTTACAGCCATTGGGTTAATTAAAATATATTACTAACTCCAAGTCATTTTACCAGTTGTACCTTTTAAGTGGGAACATTCAAAGATGTAATTTCTACTACATAGCTTAATAGAAAAATAATCTGATTGTAATATTTCAGTTGGTTAATGGCCTCTTTGCGATGAAACTGCCCGAATCATGAAACACAGTTTATGGGTAATCAGCTAGGCTAATACCCAAGGCACCACCCTAGGCCTAAGTCATCAAGCGACTTTTGAAGCCATTAATTAAGGTGGCCGGGTTACAATGTGTAGGAGGGTGGTGGCAAGCCCTGCATGCCACGCGATCGAGCCAACAGCTCCCTACACTAACTATTACCGTTAACACTTTTATATTTTTTTAAAAATCAAATCAGTACCATAGTATGGTACTGAATTGATTTTTAAAAATTTATAAAAGTTTTATTGTCAGAAATATCCATAAAAGTGCTAGTCTGTGAAAGTTTCATAAATGTTTCGTAAATCCCGTTGATTTAACAAGGGATGAAGAACAAAAACCTCCTTTTTAAGAGCAAGATTTGACTAATTATTTTATAAATAGCCACAATGAGTCTGAAATAGGTCAGAAATAGAGGTATGATATAGAAATTATTTTTCAAAAACATTTATAAAAGTGTCATTGTGGGAAATATCCATAAAAGTACCAAAACCTCAGTTACTTTTACAAGGGAAAGTAACTAAAAATCCTCATTTTTAAGAGCAGGATTTAACTTGTAATTTTACTAATAGTAAAAATCAGTTTGAAATTGGTCAGAAATATAGGTATGATATAGAAATTATTTATCAAAAACCTTTATAGAAGTGCTAGTCTATGAAAGTTTCATAAATGTTTCGTAAAACCCATTGATTTAACAAGGGAGGAAGACCAAAAACCTTCTTTTTATAAGCAGGATTTGACTAATTATTTTATAAATACCCACAATGAGTCTGAAATAGGTCAGAAATAGAGGTATGGTACTGAATTTATTTAAAAAAAAATTATAAAAGTGTTAATGTGGACAATATCCATGAAAGTACCAAAACCTCTGTTACTTTCACAAGGGTAAGAAATCAAAAATTGTCATTTTTAAGAGCAGGATTTATCTAATAATTTATTTAATAGCCACAATGAGTCTGAGATAGGTCAGAAATAGAGGTATGGTTTCAGTCTCATTGTTGCTATTTATAAAATAATTAGTTAAATCCTGCTCTTAAATATGAGGATTTTTGGTCTTCATCCCTTGTTATACAACGAGTGATACGAAACATTTATGAAACTTTCACAGACTAGCACTTCTATAAATGTTTTTGAAAAATCATATTTTTATCATACCGATATTTCTGACCTATTTCAAACTTATTTTTACTATTTGTAAAATTATTAGTTAAATCCTGCTCTTAAAAATTAGGATTTTTGGTTACTTTCTATTGTAAAAGTAACTGAGGTTTTGGTACTTTTATGGTTATTGCCCACACTAACACTTTTATAATTGTTTTTTAAATCAACTCAGTACCATAGCTCTATTTCTGACCTTTTTCAGACTCATTGTTGCTATTTATAAAATAATTAGTTAAATCCTGCTCTTAAAAATGAGAATTTTTGGTTACTTTCCCTTGTAAAAGTAACTGAGGTTTTGGTACTTTTATGGATATTTCCCACACTAACACTTTTATAAATGTTTTTGAAAAATAATTTATATATCATACCTCTATTTCTGACCTAATTCAGACTCATTGTTGCTATTTTTAAAATAATTAGTCAAATCTTGCTCTCAAAAATTAGGATTTTTGGGTTTCTTTCCTTCATTTATGAGATTTAACTTTTAAGTAATTAAATTAACGAAAATTACTAAATTTGTGAGACTGAACTTTCGTGAATCTAAGATGTATTCAGCCAAAATGTGTAATAATTATATTTTTCACATAAGTTGAACAACTTGTTAAAATTTTTCGTAATTATAGTTACATTTTTTTAATCCTAATTTCACTGAACTTTTAAATCTAGTCTTTCATTGTTATTTTTTAAGATAATATACTTTTATATAGCGAGGCTGAACTTTTTATAATTTGTGAAGAAAAAAGCAGTTTTAAGTCAAATTCCTTTTCATATGGTTTATATGTTTTTTAAGTTTTGTAATAAACAATTTTTAATTGGTTTTACCACAGTTTAATATTAGTATTTTGCTGACAGTTGTGGTAAAATACAGGTATCTTAAAAATTTGTAACATAATAGTTCTGTTGAGTTAAAATTTTAACTTAAAAAAACCAAGTGGGGTGGCGGAGTGGTTAGCACTTTCGCCTCGCAGCAAGAGGAGCCGGGTTCGATCCCAGCTTGTGGCACTGGCTGAAAACTCGGAACAACTCCTTCTGCGTTGAGTTTGCAAGTTCTCTCCCCACTGGTTTAAGGGGTTTTCCCCCGAGTTCTTCGGTTTCCCCTTCCATAAAAAACTTGTCTAGGTTAACGGTAGTAGAAGGAAAGTGAGGGTATGACATCGATCCCGGGTTCGGGTTTGGGTTCGGGATCGAAATCCGGGGTTTAAGGGGTGAAATGGGGGTAAAATCGTCGAAAAGTCAATGTATTTAGGGTATTTCTCGCGACGATTTGTTTTTTCGTATATCAACATATTGTGTCCAGGCCAACTTGTTCATTTATCTACGCTTATCTCGAAAGATACTTGAACGTATATCTTATCAAGTTTTATCGTACGGAATAAGTTGAAATGATGTAAAAATTGATAACCTAGGCGACGCGTGCGCAGATTACCCCGGGGGACGCGGTTAATTTGAATTTAAGAGTGTTTTGACGTCATGGAATATTCGTTGTTAAAGTAGAATGGAAATATTTTTAAACTTCATTTTAATATCATTGTAGTATGCTTGACACTTGAACCAATCTCACGAGTATTTCTTAAAACGTATATCTCGATCGCGTTTTATCGTACGAAATAAGTAGAAATTATGTAAGTTGTATGATACTTGATAACCTAGGCAGGAAGATAGCGCGCGCGTGCGTGGATTACCTGGGAGGCGTGGATTACCTGGGAGGCGTGGATTACCTGGGAGGCGCGGATTGCCCGGGCGCGCGGTTAATTTGAATTTAAAACATGGATTCCCTCTCCGAAATAATTCATGTACCCAAAATTGGACCGCAAGTGTTTTTCTTTTAGGGGAATCTCTATGGGAGTTTAACATTACAATAAAGCTAATAGGTCCAGTTTGGGGTACTTTTGGTCCGAAATGGGGTACATAGGGCCGAAAATGGTGACTTTGGTCGTTTTAAGGGTACTTTTGTTCTATTTTGGTCCATTTTTGGGTACATCAGAAAAGCAGTTGGAAAAACGAAGAGCCTTATTTTTTTTTTTCCCACCCATCTCCAAACTCCAAAAATTTATTGCTTTAATTTATTTATCGCTTCCGTAGGTATAAAATAAGATAAAAACCACTTACCTATATTTTAATTACGGTAAATTAAAAATACTTAATTAGTGTACTAAGTTACGTTTAAAAGAACCTTTTGTAACAATTCCAATATGTAAATATAGGTATAAGGATTGAAAAAATACTTAAAGTGGTTTTACTGATAAACTCTAAAGGAATTTAACTTTAAAGGGTATCTTAGATTATTGTTTTTAATTTTATTCAAGTTGAAAACGTATTAAGAGTCCTTCAAAGTACTATAAAAGGATTTTATTTACGAACTTAATTCATATTTTCTTCAAACTTTCAATTCGCTTTTATTACTATTTAAATACGGTAAAATATAATTCTTATACACAAATATAGTCAGAAAGATACTATAAAACACTAAAATTAAAATTAAATTAAATTTGTGTGGATAAGATTTGTAAATATCATTTTGAAACTAATACCTTTCACGCTTTATTTAAGTCAAGCCAATAAAAACAATTACCTATATTTTAAATACGGTAAAATATAAATACATTTCCGATATGTAAATAGGTAGAATAACACTATGAAAAGTTCCTTTTTCTTCTTTTAATACGACAACACACAACTCTGATACGCAAATATATAAAGAAAATATAAAAAAAAAAATTACTCTACGTTCGATACGTTAAAATACATTTCCGATACACAAATATAGATAAAGAAATACTATAAAATGTAAAAAGGTAGAAAAATACTACACATTAACCATTATGAATTTAAGCTTACAACATCCTTCACGTATAGAGCATAACATATATGTTCAGAGTTAACTTGTTTCCTCGTTATCTTTATCGCATGTGTTTTAAATAGCGTATGGAATAAGTTAAGAATGTACTGAAATGGTGTATGTTTAAACCTCGTAGAATAAAGTGTAAAACATATGTTCAGATTCGGCTTGATTACTAAAGCGAATAACACAGAGACGTTTCCGGTGTAGTCACGTAGGAAGAAAAATACTACAACACTCTCTATACTCTACATTCAACACGTTAAAATATACTTCCGAAATGCCAATATAGGTAGTAAAATACTACAAAATCTCTATACTTTACCTTCAATACGTTAAATTACATTCCAATATGTAAATATAGGAGGAAAAATACTACAAAAGCCTCTTTTCTTGGCGTTCAATATGTTAAAATAGATTTCTGAAATGCAAATGTAGGTAGTAAATACTACAAAATCTCTATACTCTACCTTCAATACGTTAAATTACATTCCAATATGTAAATATAGGTAGTAAATACTACAAAAGCCTCTTTTCTTGGCGTTCAATATGTTAAAATAGATTTCTGAAATGCAAATATAGGTAGTAAATACTACAAAAGCCTCTTTTCTTGGCGTTCAATATGTTAAAATAGATTTCTGAAATGCAAATATAGGTAGTAATTACTACAATTTAAAAAACGTTGGTAAAAAGAATATCATTTTAACTTATTTAATTGTGTTTTTTACCCAACCAAGCATTTATTTGAATAAAAGTGGTATTTATTTAAATAACCAATAGTTAAATAAAAATTGTTAAATGTTTAAATAATCGAAAGTGAACAAGCCTATTTTTTAAATAAAACAAACAGACTTTAGAGTTGATAAGATTTGTAAATATCATTTGAAACTAATAATTTTCACGCTTTATTTAAGTCAAGCAATTACATTTGTAAATATTGTAAATATTTTTAGGTAATAAAGAAATTAAGAAATGTTTTAATTAAAATATCTTTCATTTTCTACTACATTTTTAAAAATGAAAGAAGTTTAACAATATAATTATTCTAATATAATTTCAAAATCAGGTATTATTTAAAGTACAAATGCATAATTTAGTGAAGCAATTCTTATTTAAATACTTTTATTTAATTAATTTGTGTATCTGAAATGTATTAATTGAAAAATAAGTGGGTTTTACTATTTATCACGGTTTTTTATATATATACATATATATTGGAATTGTTACAAAAGGTTCTTTTAAACGTAACTTAGTACATTAATTTATTTTGGAAGTTCAAAACGTATTAAGAGCCCTTCAGAGTACTATAAAAGGATTTCATTTACAAACTAAATTAATATTTTCTTCAAACTTTCAATTCGTTATAATTTGAATTTAAATGAAAACATCATGGATTATAGGTGCGTAATCTACTATTAGACCGAACTAATTAAAAAAATACTTAAAGTAAGTGGTTTTACTGATAAACTCTAAAGGAATTTTGGAATTTTCTAGAATAGCAAAGTAAAACTAAAACGTAAACCAAGTTTAAAACGAAACTAATAACTGGGAGAAAGGTTGAAGTAAGTAATTTTTTTTGATTTTTCGTTTTTTAATTTTTGAGTTCCCTATATTATTATAAACTAAATTAAATATAATTTATGAAAATTTGTGATAAAAGATCTGCTCCTTCGTGTTTTACATATATTTAAAAACTCGAGATTTTAATGAATTGTTTTCAAAGCATGAAAAATATAGCAGATCCTTTGATTTTAATTGTAGTTAGTAGTTACTTAAAAAAAGTCGCTAGCTGACTTGGAGCTGGTGTAGTTAAATTTTAAAAATGTGTATTTTAAATTTTGTTTGTAAAAGTTTTTTTTGAAAAAGTTTAGTATTATAGTTTAAATTTATTAAATAAAATAAAATATAAATTATACATTTGGTTTAGTATTTTACTATTGCAAGTAAAATTAATAGTAATTTCAATTACTTTTTTATTTTTTTTTGACAAATATGCAAACTATTTAGTTATTTCAAAAACAAATACGTCGAATTATTTGGTATTCGAAATACTATTGGTTAGTTTTTATATCTTTAATTTTATTTTTCAGAACAATTTCTCTTTGTCTAGCTTCTTCTAACTTTAATTTAGATGGCCTTAAAGCCAAGTATTTAACAAATTTTGTAATCAAGTAGATGGAGCTTTAAACAATTTTTCTGTCATGTAGTCAAGGAAATGTTCAAATATACGTGTATTTGGTCATTTTGATGGTCAAATAGCCCAGTATGGAACTGCGAGATGATAGTCAGACATTGAGACGCGGGTGGCGCCCGTGCCCCAGCGTCCGCGCCCTCGCCCTGATGGTGCCCCGAGCCTCCGTCGACGTCTGAAATGTGAAATGGGGCACCGACGGGGCTGGCGCGGACGCTGGGGCACGGGCGCCACCCGCGTCTCAATGTCTGACTATCATCTCGCAGTTCCATACTGGGCTATTTGACCATCAAAATGACCAAATACACGTATATTTGAACATTTCCTTGACTACATGACAGAAAAATTGTTTAAAGCTCCATCTACTTGATTACAAAATTTGTTAAATACTTGGCTTTAAGGCCATCTAAATTAAAGTTAGAAGAAGCTAGACAAAGAGAAATTGTTCTGAAAAATAAAATTAAAGATATAAAAACTAACCAATAGTATTTCGAATACCAAATAATTCGACGTATTTGTTTTTGAAATAACTAAATAGTTTGCATATTTGTCAAAAAAACTAAAAAAGTAATTGAAATTACTATTAATTTTACTTGCAATAGTAAAATACTAAACCAAATGTATAATTTATATTTTATTTTATTTAATAAATTTAAACTATAATACTAAACTTTTTCAAAAAAAACTTTTACAAACAAAATTTAAAATACACATTTTTAAAATTTAACTACACCAGCTCCAAGTCAGCTAGCGACTTTTTTTAAGTAACTACTAACTACAATTAAAATCAAAGGATCTGCTATATTTTTCATGCTTTGAAAACAATTCATTAAAATCTCGAGTTTTTAAATATATGTAAAACACGAAGGAGCAGATCTTTTATCACAAATTTTCATAAATTATATTTAATTTAGTTTATAATAATATAGGGAACTCAAAAATTAAAAAACGAAAAATCAAAAAAAATTACTTACTTCAACCTTTCTCCCAGTTATTAGTTTCGTTTTAAACTTGGTTTACGTTTTAGTTTTACTTTGCTATTCTAGAAAATTCCAAAATTCCTTTAGAGTTTATCAGTAAAACCACTTACTTTAAGTATTTTTTAATTAGTTCGGTCTAATAGTAGATTACGCACCTATATTCCATGATGTTTTCATTTAAATTCAAATTATAACGAATTGAAAGTTTGAAGAAAATATTAATTTAGTTTGTAAATGAAATCCTTTTATAGTACTCTGAAGGGCTCTTAATACGTTTTGAACTTCCAAAATAAATTAATGTACTAAGTTACGTTTAAAAGAACCTTTTGTAACAATTCCAATATATATGTATATATATAAAAAACCGTGATAAATAGTAAAACCCACTTATTTTTCAATTAATACATTTCAGATACACAAATTAATTAAATAAAAGTATTTAAATAAGAATTGCTTCACTAAATTATGCATTTGTACTTTAAATAATACCTGATTTTGAAATTATATTAGAATAATTATATTGTTAAACTTCTTTCATTTTTAAAAATGTAGTAGAAAATGAAAGATATTTAAATTAAAACATTTCTTAATTTCTTTATTACCTAAAAATATTTACAATATTTACAAATTTTTATATTGTTTAACTTCTTTCATTTTTAAAAATGTAATTGCTTGACTTAAATAAAGCGTGAAAATTATTAGTTTCAAATGATATTTACAAATCTTATCAACTCTAAAGTCCATTTTTCAGGTATTAGTAAGTATTTCATACAAACTAACTTCTAAAATATGGATTTAGTTCGTAAATAAAATTCTTTTAAATTACTTTGAAGGACTCTTTATACGTTTTGAATTTGAATAATATTAAAAACAATAATCTAAGATACCCTTTAAAGTTAAATTCCTTTAGTTTATCAGTAAAACCACTTACTTTAAGTATTTTTTAATCCGTTCGGTCTAATAGTAGATTACGCACCTATAATCCATGATGTTTTCATTTAAATTCGAATTATAACGAATTGAAAGTTTGAAGAAAATATTAATTTAGTTTGTAAATGAAATCCTTTTATAGTACTCTGAAGGGCTCTTAATACGTTTTGAACTTCCAAAATAAATTAATGTACTAAGTTACGTTTAAAAGAACCTTTTGTAACAATTCCAATATATATATATACATATATAAAAAACCGTGATAAATAGTAAAACCCACTTATTTTTCAATAAATACATTTCAGATACACAAATTAATTAAATAAAAGTATTTAAATAAGAATTGCTTCACTAAATTATGCATTTGTACTTTAAATAATACCTGATTTTGAAATTATATTAGAATAATTATATTGTTAAACTTCTTTCATTTTTAAAAATGTAGTAGAAAATGAAAGATATTTTAATTAAAACATTTCTTAATTTCTTTATTACCTAAAAATATTTACAATATTTACAAATGTAATTGCTTGACTTAAATAAAGCGTGAAAATTATTAGTTTCAAATGATATTTACAAATCTTATCAACTCTAAAGTCTGTTTGTTTTATTTAAAAAATAGGCTTGTTCACTTTCGATTATTTAAACATTTAACAATTTTTATTTAACTATTGGTTATTTAAATAAATACCACTTTTATTCAAATAAATGCTTGGTTGGGTAAAAAACACAATTAAATAAGTTAAAATGATATTCTTTTTACCAACGTTTTTTAAATTGTAGTAATTACTACCTATATTTGCATTTCAGAAATCTATTTTAACATATTGAACGCCAAGAAAAGAGGCTTTTGTAGTATTTACTACCTATATTTGCATTTCAGAAATCTATTTTAACATATTGAACGCCAAGAAAAGAGGCTTTTGTAGTATTTACTACCTATATTTACATATTGGAATGTAATTTAACGTATTGAAGGTAGAGTATAGAGATTTTGTAGTATTTACTACCTACATTTGCATTTCAGAAATCTATTTTAACATATTGAACGCCAAGAAAAGAGGCTTTTGTAGTATTTTTCCTCCTATATTTACATATTGGAATGTAATTTAACGTATTGAAGGTAAAGTATAGAGATTTTGTAGTATTTTACTACCTATATTGGCATTTCGGAAGTATATTTTAACGTGTTGAATGTAGAGTATAGAGAGTGTTGTAGTATTTTTCTTCCTACGTGACTACACCGGAAACGTCTCTGTGTTATTCGCTTTAGTAATCAAGCCGAATCTGAACATATGTTTTACTCTTTATTCTACGAGGTTTAAACATACACCATTTCAGTACATTCTTAACTTATTCCATACGCTATTTAAAACACATGCGATAAAGATAACGAGGAAACAAGTTAACTCTGAACATATATGTTATGCTCTATACGTGAAGGATGTTGTAAGCTTAAATTCATAATGGTTAATGTGTAGTATTTTTCTACCTTTTTACATTTTATAGTATTTCTTTATCTATATTTGTGTATCGGAAATGTATTTTAACGTATCGAACGTAGAGTAAATTTTTTTTTAATATTTTCTTTATATATTTGCGTATCAGAGTTGTGTGTTGTCGTATTAAAAGAAGAAAAAGGAACTTTTCATAGTGTTATTCTACCTATTTACATATCGGAAATGTATTTATATTTTACCGTATTTAAAATATAGGTAATTGTTTTTATTGGCTTGACTTAAATAAAGCGTGAAAGGTATTAGTTTCAAAATGATATTTACAAATCTTATCCACACAAATTTAATTTAATTTTAATTTTAGTGTTTTATAGTATCTTTCTGACTATATTTGTGTATAAGAATTATATTTTACCGTATTTAAATAGTAATAAAAGCGAATTGAAAGTTTGAAGAAAATATGAATTAAGTTCGTAAATAAAATCCTTTTATAGTACTTTGAAGGACTCTTAATACGTTTTCAACTTGAATAAAATTAAAAACAATAATCTAAGATACCCTTTAAAGTTAAATTCCTTTAGAGTTTATCAGTAAAACCACTTTAAGTATTTTTTCAATCCTTATACCTATATTTACATATTGGAATTGTTACAAAAGGTTCTTTTAAACGTAACTTAGTACACTAATTAAGTATTTTTAATTTACCGTAATTAAAATATAGGTAAGTGGTTTTTATCTTATTTTATACCTACGGAAGCGATAAATAAATTAAAGCAATAAATTTTTGGAGTTTGGAGATGGGTGGGAAAAAAAAAAATAAGGCTCTTCGTTTTTCCAACTGCTTTTCTGATGTACCCAAAAATGGACCAAAATAGAACAAAAGTACCCTTAAAACGACCAAAGTCACCATTTTCGGCCCTATGTACCCCATTTCGGACCAAAAGTACCCCAAACTGGACCTATTAGCTTTATTGTAATGTTAAACTCCCATAGAGATTCCCCTAAAAGAAAAACACTTGCGGTCCAATTTTGGGTACATGAATTATTTCGGAGAGGGAATCCATGTTTTAAATTCAAATTAACCGCGCGCCCGGGCAATCCGCGCCTCCCAGGTAATCCACGCCTCCCAGGTAATCCACGCACGCGCGCGCTATCTTCCTGCCTAGGTTATCAAGTATCATACAACTTACATAATTTCTACTTATTTCGTACGATAAAACGCGATCGAGATATACGTTTTAAGAAATACTCGTGAGATTGGTTCAAGTGTCAAGCATACTACAATGATATTAAAATGAAGTTTAAAAATATTTCCATTCTACTTTAACAACGAATATTCCATGACGTCAAAACACTCTTAAATTCAAATTAACCGCGTCCCCCGGGGTAATCTGCGCACGCGTCGCCTAGGTTATCAATTTTTACATCATTTCAACTTATTCCGTACGATAAAACTTGATAAGATATACGTTCAAGTATCTTTCGAGATAAGCGTAGATAAATGAACAAGTTGGCCTGGACACAATATGTTGATATACGAAAAAACAAATCGTCGCGAGAAATACCCTAAATACATTGACTTTTCGACGATTTTACCCCCATTTCACCCCTTAAACCCCGGATTTCGATCCCGAACCCAAACCCGAACCCGGGATCGATGTCATACCCTCACTTTCCTTCTACTAACGGTAATAGTTAGTGTAGGGAGCTGTTGGCTCGATCTAGTGGCATGCAGGGCTTGCCACCACCCTCCTACGCATTGTAACCCGGCCACCTAAATTAAGGGCTTCAAAAGTCGCATGATGACTTAGGCCTAAGGTGGTGCCTTGGGTATTAGCCTAGCTGATTATTATTATTATTTTTTAAAGAACAATATAATTTTTAAAATACAATAATGTCATAATTTAACTATTTACAACAATATTTTGAAAATAAAAAAATTTCTTAAGTGATTGAGTTTGGTATTTATTGATTGTATTCTCAAAGGGTAGATGAACGGGCTAGGTTATACCTGCTTAGGCTAGAAAGGATTCTTTTAGGTGAATCGGAGATAGTTTTGATTCTTTTACTAAGAATGTTACGAAGTTTCGGTATATATAAACTAAATGAGTGTATTTTTAAGCTAAATGTCAGTAAATACAGGTCCAGAATTATGACTATTTTATATATAGTCTGGAAACCAACTATATTTGTGTCCCTTTGTAACCCAAATATGGATTCCTTCAGAGTTTTGTTTTGTAAGGCAACCAAAATTGGGCTGTTATTGATGGGATATTAACCCAGTTATGGATTAAAATTTAAACAAGACCTCAAATAGGACTATAATTGTGACCAATAATGGGGGGTTTGGGTAAATAAAAGCCGAAAATGGGTTACTATTGCAACTAAAAATGGGGTGTTTCAGTTTAAAAAAGAGCCCAAATTGGGTTATTATTGCAACCAAAAATGGGGTGTTTCAGTTTAAAAAAGAGCCCAAATTGGGTTATTATTGCAACCAAAAATGGGGTGTTTCAGTTTAAAAAAGAGCCCAAAATGGGTTTTTATTGCAACCAAAAATGGGTTGTTTCCGTTTAAAAAAGAGCCCAAATTGGGTTATTATTGCAACCAAAAATGGGGTGTTTCAGTTTAAAAAAGAGCCCAAATTGGGTTATTATTGCAACCAAAAATGGGGTGTTTCAGTTTAAAAAAGAGCCAAAATTGGGTTATTATTGCAACCAAAAATGGGGTGTTTCAGTTTAAAAAAGAGCCCAAATTGGGTTATTATTGCAACCAAAAATGGGGTGTTTCAGTTTAAAAAAGAGCCCAAATTGGGTTATTATTGCAACCAAAAATGGGGTGTTTCAGTTTAAAAAAGAGCCCAAATTGGGTTATTATTGCAACCAAAAATGGGGTGTTTCAGTTTAAAAAAGAGCCCAAAATGGGTTTTTATTGCAACCAAAAATGGGTTGTTTCCGTTTAAAAAAGAGCCCAAATTGGGTTATTATTGCAACCAAAAATGGGGTGTTTCAGAGAGGGGGATGTCTATCCGGTGATTGAGAATTTCATTCTCAATCACCGGATAGACACAAAGAGCTTGGCTCCCGCCGTTCACCCGCGCCTCTCCCGTTCCTCCCCCACCCGCGCCCCCATCTCAATCACCAGAATTTCTAATCACCAGAATTTCTAATCACCAGAATTTCTAATCACCAGAATTTCTATTCACCAGATTCTCCCGTTCACGGGTTGCTTTCCCCCAACCCCCATTCACTGGATACTTTATCTCTCGTTCACCAGCTCCTTTCCCCCATTGCGTTCACCCCTTCTAATCACCAGTTGCTTTCCCCCATCCCCATTCTCCAGAATTTGTTTTCCTCGTGCAGATATCTGGAGATTAGATTTTTACCCGTTTGCTTATCGCTTCAGAACTCCTTAATTTCTAATCTCTAGGCAATAATAACAAGTTATTTTCAATTTAATTAATTTTTTATTTTATTTTAGAACTTTGTTTACATGTTAGTAGGTACTATCAGATATTCCATTAGATGGTTATCTTGTGCATTACACAATGAAAACAAATTAAAGTAGCTAAGTTTACAGGTTAATTGATTATCTACGAGTAAATTAGTAAAATCTTGTAGTACTTCCGAGGGTGATTTAAAACAGCCAAAATAAGATTTTACTTGATGGTACGAATTAAATTGATCTGGGTACAAAAATAAACCCTCGAAAGGTTTTCCATATAATAATTCGTGAATTTTTTTAAGGTTTTTAACAATAGCTAAGTACATGCATTCGATAACATTTTTATGTTCGTTTAAAAGATTTATTTGAAACCGAATAAAATCAATTTTTTTTTGGAACTCACCGATTTCGCGAGCTCCCAGATCCAGAACATGACCGTAGGCAGAGTTCAATTTGATGTTGTTGGTAGTGGCGACGACGGATACGTTGTTGTCGTGATAGTCGATGATGTCGTGGGTTAGAGACGATGCTCCGGTTTGCGTAGCGGCGAAAAGCTCTCCCCAAAGAGAGAGTAGATTGGTGAAAGCTTCGGAGGTCAGGAACAGAATATTTTCGTTCGATTTTTTGAAGAAGAGAACTTGTAATTTTGATCCGTCGAAACCAAAAGAAATGTAGACTGATCCTCCTAACGTGATTTTTATGTTGATACGTCTTTCTTGGCCCCTGCGTTTGGATACGGTATGCGTCTCGGCTATAGAAAATGAAAATGTTAAGCCTTTGTCCATTGAAATAGTAATAGTATTAATAAAATAATGCTTACCAATAGATCGTTTTTCCATGTTTACGGTAGATGACGAGAGCAAAGCGGATGCACTTCTTTTCAGTTCAGCGTCTCAGAGAGAAATGACGCATGGGAGATTAATCAGTTCCTATCTTGTTGAGATTAATTCATCACGTGATCTAAACTTCAAATAACCCTCAAATTCTATCGGCTCTCTCTCTCTGAGATAACAGTTCTAGACACTCGAAATTAAACCGTCCCGTGCTCGAAACTGCCTCTAATTATTCCCATTGACGTCACATATTAATCCACTTGGAAGAAGAAAAAAACCCATTGTAGTTTCCTTTCGAGAGCTTGTGATGCAATCATATCCTAGAAAACAATACAATTAATAGAAATTAACATAAAATTAGTATACTTTTAATACCATTTTGTGAGCTACAGTGAAAAAAGTTACAATTTTACGGTAGAAACGTTTTCAAAATACCACAAAATGAACTCAAATAAGAAAATTGTAATTAAAATAATCACTACGGCTATAATTTTAGAAGGTTGTTTCAGGACGGTGATTATGGCAGATGTTTGTACTTCAGTGTCCATATCGGAAATGAAGTTAAATGGAATATTTTGCGTAAATAAGTATAAATTTTAGCATAACCCTAATATATTCTCGAGAACTGAACAAGTTCTTTGGGAATAAGAGATAAGCTTACTATCTTCCCCTAGGCCCTATATAAGGGGGACGCCTGAACCGGGGGAACGTCACTCTATTGTTGTTCTTTGTGCGTCTAGTACCAGGATTTTTGAAGCGCTCTCTCTCTCTCTCTCTACGTAAGTTTATTTTGATTTTTTTTTATCGTAATTTTTTGAATAAGGTTTAAGTAAATCGGCATTAAAATGAAAGGTGTACAATACCCAGAAATTAATTTAGTTGATACCCCGGAAATGATTATAATCGACTCCCCTGAATTGATTGATATAACTGATAACGAGCTCCCGGAAGTACCCATAGTAACTTTACCCGATTCTCCAGAAATGGAAATAATAGATTTAACTGATACCCAAGACCCTACCCTTTCCTTAACTACAGTAACTGATTCGCAATTGGAACGTTTAAAAGAAATGACAATGGTACGAGATTATCTTAGAGAATATCAACTAACCCATCAAATCTGTTCGCCCCCTATCGATAATTTACCTTCACCCCTTTTAAGACCTAGTTCTATTCCACCTGACGAAGTACGTTTTTCGCCCTCGTATACGCCTATGGATGCTCCCTCACCCTTTCTAGAATCAGATGACACATGCCACTCTTTATCTTTGGAAGATAATTTTATCATGTCGTCCCTCAGTACGGACAGCATTCAGCGCTTAGCTGAGAACGTACAAGTTGCCCGACGGGACGCGGAGGAACTTGCAGCCGCAGCCGCAAGGGCAGCCGAAATGTTCGAGGAAGCTAAAGCGTTGTTAGCTGCTCGTACGGCTAGTAGTAGTAGTAGTAGTAGTAGGCCACCTCATAATATTTCCCCTCAGCGTAATAATGACCCTATAGCGGTCGCAGGCCCCTCACGAGCTCCGCAGTATTCACCTCCATCGTCTCAGACTGCTGAGAAAAACGCGAACCCCGAGAACGCAAATTTGGCTGCCCCCACTTCGTCTCCTCCTCCTCCTCCTCAAGTTGGAGGTGGGTTGGTTGACGTTCCAATAACGCCTCCGTCCTTTCCTAATTTACCAGGTTCTGTTAAAATATTGAATAATAATATCCAAAATTTCCCAAATTTTGGACTAATGGGACGGACTTTAAATGTCCGGTTAGAAAATAATATAGAAAATGGTATTTATATATTGATGGAAACCCTATTAGAGGACTGTTTGCCTTCAGATATGGTTTCGGTTTCATTCGTGAACGTCACTAACCCCGGTTTTCAAATTAACGTCAGTTTCCGGCGTCGGGACCAATTAGACTTGCAATGGTTGATGACGTATATCGATGAAAAAAGCTATAGATCCGATAACGATGGTAGTTTTTTTGAAGGAATAGTTACGGTTACGTTTAATCGAGTCAGATTACCGCAAGGAGGAATTAGATCAGTTGGGTTAGGGATTTCCCTTGAAAAAGAGTTTTCTTTTTATAAACATTGCACGATAACGATAAATAACCAGGATAAAATTTGTTTAGCACGCGCTCTTGTAGTAGCCATAGCTCATAGAGAATACATGGAAAATAAAAATGATGGAGAACTTAAAAGAAAATATACTACTATAAGACAGTGTAGAGAAAAAAATATTGAAATGCTATTACAGACCCGCGAAGCTAGGACCCTTTTGGCTTATTCTGCATTAACAGACGAAGAATGCGCGGGTCCGGACGCTTTAACTCGGTTCCAAGAAATCTTGCCCGAATACAGTATTATCGTTTTTCGATTACACGATCCCGTACCCTTAGTTATTTTCGGCGACGTCAAAGAAGAGAGGGAACTAGAAGGGCCTCTCCGCAAACGTCTTTATCTTCTAAATATTGACACACATTTCAACGTAATTACTAACCCCAAACCCCTTTTCGCGTTTAATTACTTTTGCGAAAAATGTTTAGTAGGTTTTAATAATCTCAGTGAGCATAAATGCATTCTTTTCTGTCACGCTTGTTGTAGAAAACAAGATTGCAGGAAGGACGTAGATAAAATAACTTGCCAAACATGTTTAAGAGTTTTCCCTAATCAAAATTGTTACGATTACCATTTATCAGGACCCGAGCCCTTATGTAATAAAATTTACGTTTGTAATCTTTGCGGAAAATTTATCAGTATGTTTAAGCGTAAGGCAGTACACGTTTGTGGAGAGACCTATTGTCTTTCGTGTAGTGAGTTTAACCCCGCAGATCATCTATGTTACATGCAACCTTTAAAGACCGTCCGTAAAGATTCTGCCGATAAAACTACTCGTTCTCGAATAAATAGCAATAATAAACGGGTCCACGACTCCGACAATGAACAATCACCACTGACCAAGAGAAGTACTCCAAAAACGGAAGTCTTTGTTTTTTATGACTTGGAATGTAAACAAACAAATCGTACTGACGCCAATGCTTTGATTCACGAACCAATTTTATGCGTCTCGCAAAAAGCGTGTAAATTCTGTTTCGAAGAAAAAGATAGTCAGTACGCATGCGCTAAATGCGGTAGTGGTCCTCGGGAGAAAATATTTCTCTCAAAAGACCCCGTCGGCGACTTTCTAGAGTATCTTCGTACGCTTAACAGAGTGGCTGATAAGATAATATGTATTGCCCATAACGCTAAAGGTTACGACGCGCAATTTATAGTACGTAAAATGGTCGATTTAAAGTGGACCCCTAAAGTCTTGACAGACGGGACCAAATTCATGAATGTACAGTATAAAAAATTAAAATTCTTAGATTCCTTAAATTTTATGCCCTTTGCCCTTTCTCAATTCGTTTCCACATTTGGTTTAGATAATAATTTAAATAAGGGACATTTCCCGCATTTACTGTTTAATACCGTAGACCATGAATTTGATCCAGCCCGTTCGAACGAAACCAATTACGTACTACATAATGACATGCCTCCGATGGAGGCGTACGACCCTAATCGTTTAAGCGGTAAGGCCTACGATGAATTTATCCAGTGGTATAACGATTCCCGGTCCGAAGCTTGCGGAAATTCGGACCCCAACTTTAATTATTTTGATTATAAAAGAGATTTAATCCGGTACTGTCGCCAGGACGTAAACATTCTTTTGCAAGGCTGTTTATCATATCGTTCTATTTTCATGGATAAATTCAAAATAGACCCGTTCTTAACTGCGATAACGATTGCGGGAGTATGCAGTTTTATCTTTAGGAAACACTTTTTACAGCCCGATACGATTGGTGTAGTGCCCCCTTTCGGCTATCGTATGAACTGCAACCAGAGTTTTGGAGCGATCGAATGGCTTGAATGGATGTCTCACTTACGAGGGAAGGAAATTCAGTCTGCTTTTAATGGATTTGAACCTAGAATTCTTAACATTAACGTGGACGGACTTCTCGATAACGAAGTCTTTCAATATCACGGTTGTTATTATCACGGGTGTAAAACGTGTTTTCCTATCAATAGAAACTTAGCGTTATACGGCGACCACACTCAGACCCATAATTCGCGATACGCGTCAACCATTGCTACCACTAACCGCTTGAAACAATTGGGATACACTGTCCATGAAAAATGGGAATGTACCTTCAAAGCTGAGCGGAGTACTAACTCCGTCATCGACGCATATCTTTCTACCGAAAATTTAAAATTTAAAATTAAAGAACCAATCCGCCCCCGCGAAGCCTTTTTCGGAGGACGTACGTCAGCCTTGAAATTACATCACAAGTGTAAAGAGGGGGAGGAAATTAAATACATTGATATTTGTTCACTCTATCCGTGGTGTAACAAGTATTGCAAGTTACCAGTGGGACACCCTAAAATACATGTAAAAGCTCCTTTCCCGGACATTTCTACCGTAAACGGATTAATAAAAGCCACAATGTTACCGCCTCAATCTCTCTACCATCCCGTTTTACCCCAAAGAATAGGATCGAAACTAGTGTTTGCCAACTGCCAAAAATGTAGTGAGTCTCGAAACCAGCAGGATTGTCCCCACGAAGACTCAGAACGACAAATAACTGGTACTTGGGTTGCAGATGAGGTACAGTTGGCAATCGAAATGGGTTACAAGGTCATTTCTATTCACGAAATTTGGGAATACGAGGTAGTAAAATACGACCCGATATCGAAAGAGGGCGGTCTTTTCTCCGAGTACGTCAACGCGTTTCTTAAACTCAAACAGGAATCCAGCGGCTTACCCACGGGAATAGAGACCGATGAAGAGATTAAGAAATACGTTGACGAATATTACGAAAAGGAAGGAGTAAAACTTGATCCTACCAATATTAAAAAGAACCCTGGACTTCGTACCATCGCGAAGCTTTGTCTTAACTCTTTTTGGGGTCGTTTTGGTTTAAACCCTCGCAAAGACCAATCGGCTATTATTAGCGATCCCAAAAAGTTTTTCGATTTATTCTTAGACCCCGACATAGAAGTTAAATCGGTTATTCCATTAAGTCAAACGCATTGCGTGATCAAGTGGGCGTTTTTGAAAGATATTGATCTTGTTTACCCAAACACGAACGTAGTAATTGCAGCCTATACGACCGCAATGGCTAGGATCAAGTTATACTCTTATTTAAGGAGATTAGGCCAGCTTACGTATTATTATGATACGGACAGTTGCATTTATCTAAAAGAACGAGATGGAATAGAGATTGAGACTGGAAATTATCTCGGAGACATGACCAATGAGTTGGCAAAGTACGGAAAAGGCTCGTACATCCAAGAATTGGCAACAGGTGGCGCAAAAAATTACGCCTTTAAAGTACTGAACCCTACGACCGGTAAAGTCTCCTACGAAATGAAAGTCAAAGGGTTCCGTATAAATCAAGGCATTAAAGATTTGGTTAATATGGACACGCTTAAAAGATTGATAGGTGTCGACGGAGAAACGAACGAGCCAGTAACCGTACCACAGCCGAGGCAGATTTTGCGTCTACCCGATCATACGGTCGTTTCCGTCGACCGTACTAAAATCTATAGACCCGTCGTAGACAAGGTACGGTTACTGGACGACTTCACTACGGTACCCTACGGCTATAAAGCGAATCTAATTGCTAATTCTCGCTAAAAATTAGTCTCTCCACTCTAAAGTGAATATAGGTTTCAGTCTTACGACTCTAAAGTAAATATAGTCTTGCGACTCTAATGTGAATATCAAACCTATACGGGGTAAGGGATGAAATAGGTTATTCGATTATATTTTTCCTCCGCTGAAGAGTCCCATAAATTTAACCGAATTTTAATTTACATTTTCATTTGTACGCTAGTACTCGAAGAGAGATAACCATGCAATTTATTCATCCGTTTAATTGCGTAACGGCAGGCCCGAGTCAGAGTGGCAAAAGCTATTTAATTGAATCTATAATTAATCACGAAGAGGAAATGTTTGTTCCGGGTTTCAAAGAAATACATTGGTATTACGGAGAATGGCAAGCTCTATACGATAAAATGAAGCACAGGGTAGTTTTTAAAGAAGGATTGCCTGTTTTATCTGATTATGACGGAAAAGATCCTATATTATTAGTTATCGACGACCAGATGAGCGAGAGTAAAGGTCAAATTGGTGATTTATTCGTGAAAGGCACCCATCACCGTTCTCTAAGCGTTATTTTTATTACACAGAACTTATTCCATCAATCAAAAGATAGCAGATCCATATCCCTGAATTCGCATTACATAATTTTATTGAAAAGTCCCCGAGACCGTCAGCAAGTGGCTTATCTCGCTAGACAAATGTTCCCTGATAAGTGGCGTTTTGTAGTTGACGCTTACGAAGACGCGACTTCGAGACCTCACGGTTACCTAGTATTCAATTTAACTCAAACTTGTCCCGAAGATCAAAGAGTCTTGACTAATATTTTACCGGGAGAAACGTGCTACGGTTATCTCCCTAAATAAATAAATAAATAGAACTTACATTTCGTAACTTCAATCAGTTATGAATCATGTCTCGTAGAGTACGTATCGAGAGAGACGCTCTCCGATATCTCGGTCGTTGCAAACCCGTTCAAAGAAAAGCCATTTTAGCTAAAGCCGACAAATCCCTCATAGACGCTATCAGTGAATGTATTCATAACACTTTAATTGGTAACGTAAAACTATCAAATACCCAAAAAACCAGGTTATCTCGTCATAAAAATACCCTTCGAAAACTAGCTAGTAAGCGGGTAGCTTGGAAAAGTAAAAAGAAATTGTTAGTTCAGTCTGGGGGCGGATTTTTCTCGTTTCTTCTACCCGTCGTTTCAACCCTTCTTGGTTCTATATTCGGTAGTAAACAATGAAACACGCCAGAAAAATGATTCTCGTCCCTAGCGGCGTTTTAAAGCCAGACCCGTTCCCGCACCCCCTCGCTCTGACAGTCTCTGAATTAGACGTTAAGATGGACCAAATATTAAATATGAAAGATTTAGACGACGCCTCGAAATGGATTTTATACGAACAAGCTTTAATGACACACGGAAATCTACGTAAGCAAGCCTCGGCTCCTAAAGAAATCGAAATTGCCCCCGCATTCGACTCGCTAAGTAGGGACTGGATAGACGATTTGCCTTTGATATATTACCAAAAAGCGCAAAGCATGGTGGATCAGTTGGAAACTGTACCCGAAAGAATACGGTGGGATGAAAACGGGGAGCTCGTAATAAACGGTCGACCTATTAAAGGTTCCAATATTAGCGAAATTACCAAAGCGTATTTAAATCCTAAAACCCACCCAAAACCTATCGGATATTTCGCGTTTATTTCCAATTTAACCCAATTTAACTCTTCACCTGCAATCCAAGGCTTTCCCTCCCCGCTAGCTCCGAGAACCCGACAACGACGTTCTCCCGTTAAGCGCGAGTATCCGGTTCCTCAAAGTGGGCGTGCGCGCAGGACAGATAAGCCCCGCCCCACTCGTAGCCTTAACCGAGATCACTCCTCCTCCACGTCTGACTCTTCTCTTCACTCTTATAAACAAACAAGGAGTCGCGCGCAAAAGTCTAAAGTATGGGCGAAGCTATTTTAGAAAAAATATATTTTAACCCGAAGCATCCGGCTTCTTTCGGAGGCGCTGAAAGGTTATTCCAGTCCGTAAAGTCTCACGGCTTAAGTAGGGAAACTGTAGAAAAATGGTTAAGAGGAATCGACGCTTTTACGATGCATAGGCCGAAATATAAAAAGTTTCAACGAAATAAAATAGTAATTAGTAATATAAGGGAACAATACCAGGCTGATATTAACGATATGCGCTCGTTAGAGGCTGATAATGACGGATACAAATACATTTTAACAATTATAGACTGTTTTAGTAGAAAAGCGTGGGGGTTACCTCTTAAAACTAAATCGGGGAAAGAGGTTTTGAAAAATATAAAAATTGTTTTTAAAGACGGAATTCCAGATAAATTTCAATCGGACAAGGGCACGGAATTTAGGAATAAAGAAGTACAAGGATATTTCAAAAAGAATAAAGTTAAATTTTTTAGTACCGAAAATGACGAAATAAAAGCCTCTATCGTAGAAAGGTTTAATAGAACGTTAAAAACAAAAATGTATAGATATTTTACCCATCACTCCACAAATAGATATTTGGAAGTCTTACAGGACTTGGTCGAAGCGTACAATTCCTCTTATCATAGCTCAATTAAAATGGCCCCTAATGACGTTTCGGAAAATAACGTATTACGTGTGTACAATAATATCTACTCTAAATATTATGCCGAGAAACTGAAAATGAAACCGCAATTCCAAGTAGGGGATTTGGTTAGAATAAATACAACTAAAATGATATTTCAAAAGGGTTTCGAAGCTAATTATACCGAAGAAATATTTAAAGTCGTAGCTATAGTTAAAAGACATCCTCCCGTTTATAAAATAAAAGACCTATCAGAAATCGATATAAAAGGGACGTTCTATTCGAGAGAGCTTCAAAAGGTCAGTGCGCCTCGTTCGTTCAAGTTAAACAAGATTTTACGTCAGAGAACTAAAAACGGAGTAAAACAATTGTACGTTAGTTGGCTAGGATATCCTCCATCGTTTAATAGTTGGGTTAATCAAGATGACGTCTGGGATTTACATAACTCTTCCTAGTAATACTAGAGATAAGAATAAGAATAATTCAGAAAATACTCTAGCCTCGTATTCTACAACGTTGGCCAAACCCATTAGTTTACGCGGAGATTGGGAAATTGCTCTGGTAGAAATTATTTATCCTTTATCTTTTTATAACGTAAGTGAGCCAATGGGATGTGGAATAGAAATTAAGGAATTACTATCGAAACCTCCAGCCCACATAGTAGATTACAAATATACCTACGACTTCCGCGAGATACCTCAGGGCTACTACAAAAATCCTCACGAACTTTTGGCCGTACTTAATGAAAGTATTAAAAGTTTGAACCTTGATTTAAAGGAAAGCGCTAATTCAGAGTTCGATAATGATTCATTAGGAAAATTTGAATATAGTTTAGAAAGTGGACACGTACAATACACTTCCTATAGTAAACATTATTATCAACTCGAGTTAACGCCAAAGTTGAGGAAAATTTTAGGATTTAGAGATAATGTTACTGATATTTCACCTAAGGTAGCATTCAGATCAGATTCCCCTATGCAATTAAACTTATTCATCCCCGATCTTATGTTCGTGTATTCCGATTTGGTAGGAAATGAAATGGTTGGGGATACATTAGCCCCCCTTTTGCGAACAATTGTTGTAGACCAAAACGCCCCCAATGGATCAACCGTTTCAAAAACTTTCGATTCTCCGCATTACCTTAAACTGAGTAGAAATTATTTTGACTGTATCGACATTAATATAAGAACTAGTTTAGGTGAATTCGTGCCATTTCAGTTTGGTTCAGTCACGTGTAAAGTACATTTACGACGAGCTCAGTAAAAAAAAAGAATGGCTTATCAGTACGTTGATAGAAATTGTCCCTACATGCAATATTATTTAAATCAGGCGGGGGGCGGAGTAGATTTACCTTATTTCTCTGGGTTTGCGGGACAAAAAGGACACGGAATTGGTAGCTTTTTTTCTGGGCTAGCTAGGTTTGTATTCCCATTCCTAAAACAGTCTGCCAAATACGTGGGAAAAAGGGCTCTTTCTACAGGAAAGAAAGTACTCGGAGACGTCTTGCAAGGTCAGGACTTAAAAACGTCAGCCAATAAACGAATGACAGAAACTGTGGACGAAATGGCAGCGCAAGAAGGTTCGGGTCGTCGCAAGAGAAGAAAAACTACTAAGAAACCATTGAAGAAAAAGAAAAAGAGTTCAGTTAAACGCCGCAAGTTCACGCGTACGGTTCGCGATATTTTTGCTCTCTAAAAAAAAAATGGAAGTACTTAAAAGCGAATTAAATATTTTCAACGAACTACCAACTCAACTCAGCGTTGAAAAAGGTCAAACGGTATGGTGTAAGCCAATTTCATCTATCGACAGCAGTTCTATCATCGAATTCGTGGTACCGGGTACGGGAGACTCTTACACAGATTTGGCAATGACAATGATATATTGTAAAGTAAAAATCGTCAAAACCAACGGTGACAACTTGGATGCAGGGTCTAACGTTTCGCTCGTGAACAATTCTCTGCATTCGCTATTCAAACAATGCGAAGTGAAACTCAATGATACGACGGTTTCACCATCGGCCTCAAATTACCCCTATAGGGCCTATATCGAAACCTTGCTCAACTTTGGGTACGATGCAAAAAACACTCACCTTGCGACATCTGGATGGTACGATGACACGGCTGGAAGTATGGATCTGATAACAAACGCCGGATTCATAAAACGTCAGGTTCTAGCTGCTGAATCAAAAGAAATTGAACTTTACGGGAACATTTTTTGTGACATTTTTAATTTCAACAAATATTTAATTAATGGCGTACAACTTAAGGTTTCACTCACTAGAAATAGCGATAATTTTACCCTTTTTAGCGACACTGTCGACGCGTATAAAGTCGAATTTATAGACGCTGCTCTAATTGTACGTAAAGTTAAAATTATGCCTAAAATTTTATTAGCCCATCAGCAAGGATTATTACGTAGCAATGCCAAATACCCCTTTACTCGTACTGAAATTAAAGTTAAAACATTAGCTAGTTCTATTCAGAACGATAGTTTTGACAATATATTCTTAGGTCCGATGCCCAACAGAGTCATTATTGGTTTAGCCACCAACAAAGCGTATAAGGGCTCCGTTAAGTCTAATCCTTATAATTTTGAAAATTTCGACCTAAATTATCTGGCTCTATACGTTGATAACGAACAAATCCCTTCGAAAGCGTTGACCCCTAATTTTAATAGTAAACAATTTACGCTGGCCTATCATTCGCTATTCTCGGGATCTGGGATACTCTACCAAGACGAGGGAAATCACATTGCGCTGGCTCACTTTCCTCTAGGCTTTGCCCTATATGCTTTTGATTTAACCCCCGACAATTCGGCCAGTGACGTCACGTTTTGGAACCCCGTAAAGAGAGGGCAACTACGTTTAGATTTAGGATTTGGTACCCCTTTAAAAGATTCTACGGTCGTTATCGTGTACGCTGAATTTCAATCTTGTTTACAGATAGATAAAAATAGGAACATTATTCGAGACTATTAAAATGACTACGACAAACGTGGACTTATCTCAGGCACTGTATAAAACACCGAACTTTTTAGGCGTGTTTTCTTCAGATAATTTAAAACCCATGGTGAAATATCCGCAATCGCTTATCATTAATTTTGATAAAAGGGGCGAAACAGGTTCTCATTGGATTTGCGTCTACGTCGATGGCCGAAAACGGGGATTCTATTTTGATTCAATGGGGCTTCCCCCATTTTTACCCACAATCAGAAAATATTTAAATTCAATGTGTAAGACGTGGACATTTAGCAAAAGACGATTGCAAGGACTAACTAGTAACGTTTGCGGCGAATATTGCGTAATGTATATTTTGCATAGAACTAAAGGACAGAGTACAAAAACGTACTACCAAAAGTTTTCCAAAAATTGGGAAAAAAACGATAGCAAGATATTTTTATCTTTCGCAAATCATGCTAGAAAAATCATCACATCGAATTTAGCGAATCCATTAGCTAGAGAGAGAGGTATGGTGACTGACTGGAAAAAATCCGGTTCCAGAGGATAAAACAATATATTCCCACGCTATCTGGTATCTTTTAGAGATATGACCCGTCCTCTCACGAAAACATGCGAGCGCTTCTATGGGCGCCAAACCATTTACTTTCGAATAAAATAAACCATCCAAAAACAAAAAAATTAAAATAGAATCAGAAAGTATTGGTAAACTAGTTAGGACAACGTGGGTGGTTTACGCAATCTAGCATGAAAACAAAACATTGGTAGAAATATATTATT
This sequence comes from Leiobunum rupestre, assembly GCF_980474605.1. NCBI lineage: Eukaryota > Metazoa > Arthropoda > Arachnida > Opiliones > Sclerosomatidae > Leiobunum > Leiobunum rupestre. The sequence continues at coordinate 52,699,256 of NC_143386.1, forward strand.
GCATTATTCCTGTACGTTCTATTTAAAGTACTTTCTAAAAGTCATTGAAATCTGTTACCGTCTTGAACCATTGAAATATGTTTTCTACCCGTCATTAACAAAATATCTTTAGTACACGCAAAATAAGATTGGTGAAAAAAACATTGCCTTAGATAATTTAACAGGGATTTAGTTAGCTTTGGGTCTTGTAATGATAAAAAAAGATTGAAATTTGACTCTGCCATTTTATTTAATAATATAAACTCATGTACGCGAAAAAAACAATTGTAAACAATTTTTCCTATATAACTTTTTTCACTCTTAATAAATACTTTAAAAAACGTAACAAAAAAAAGACTCTTTATTGAAAATCGCTTACCCTTTTTTTCCAGAATTTCGTTAAGTCAACCAGTCCAATGCAAGAACGTACTACAATGCGGACTCTTATCTGTAAATTTGTTAGACTTTGCACGAACCTAAACCATCTTCTCGTGACGTACGCTAAGAGGAAGATGGTGGAAATTCCCAGTCTCACGAAATTAATTATCTACGAACACTATTTAACCAATGGAAAAATTTACAGACTTTACCCACTTATTTACACACTGAATAGATTCCACACTCAATCACTAACTTAGATTTCATCACGGAAAAGAAGGAGATAGGATATAGGGGCTAGGAATTGGTGGGGATGGAAAATGGTATAAAAAGGGAGTAAATCAATTAGAACAAATTATTCCAACCTTTTTCTTTGCTTGGAGCAAAAACTAAATTGAAATCAAAAATGAGGTAAATATTATTTTAAGATTTAAATAACTTTTAGAACAAAAATTTTAGATTTTAATTTTCTTCATGTAGAATTGAAGAATTGAAGGGAATTGTAATGCAAAGCGCGAGCGATGATACAATTAAATTTGAGATTAGAATAAGGTAATAAATTAAATTTCACGAATTATTTATACTGTACTAAAGTTAAAATTTTATGTATTGTTCTGTTAGCTTTGAGGTTGGAGAGCCCAGGAAGCTTCTTCAAGTCTGGGAACATCAATTATATTGGGACGATGAGGGCGAAATACATTCCAGTAGGATACTACTCATCGTCCCAATTATTTTATAATAAAAAAATTAACATTTATCACGATTCTTTTATTTTCCTATCCAACAATAATCATTTCAGTATATATCAAACATTACAATAACAAGGATTATATGCAATTGCAATTGCTAAAATAGTGTATTCTACCGAGTTAATAGTCTCTAAGATTTCCTCCTGGGGGTTCCCCCCGAAACAGGATTAATTTTTATCAAAGTTGTATCAGAAGTAAATTAGTGCGAAGTAAGCGCAATGTATTTTCAGCTATTCTAATTTGCCTAATTTAACACGTGACGAATTTTTTTCGCTAACCGATGAGCAGTAACCTCTATTTTTGGTTACATTTTACATTCTCCCGTGACGTCAATTGGTTTCAGCCAATGAGAAATCAGGATTTACTTGAAGTTTCGAGTGTTATTTGATCTCTAGATATACGACTCAGCGTTCTTTTAGTTCCTGGACCTCATCGAGAAGAGACACGTAGATTTTCGCGCTCCGTACCCCGCCTTCTCGACTCTATTTACAGGCAAAGGCTTAAGGATTTCCGTAAAAGTAAGTGACTTTATTATTTTACTGTAGAGGGAAATTAGGCCTTGTTTAAATTGAAGTAAATAGACTTAGATTCTAGTCAAATAGTCTTAGAGTCTAACCAAAATAAATAGAAAAAACATTTATTGAAATTTAGGCTTAACCAATTAGGCTTAAGAATGTTGACAATAGCTTATAGAAACTATCAGTTTACAGTATGGACATCGAAGCGTATCGACTTGAAACTTTTCGTCACTGGAGAAACCCCCACGTTACTAAGGAACAACTAGCGAAGGCTGGATTCTACTATATTCAGCGGGGCGATGAAGTACGATGTTACAAGTGCCATGGCGTATTAGAAGGATGGGAATCAGGAGACGTACCAGAATGGGAACATGCTAGATTCTTTCCACACTGTCCGTCGAGGGATAATTCACCATCGGAAAAAAAGTACCTTTCGCAAGAATGGGAGATCCCGGCACCACCAAGGGCAGCGGCACTGGAGGATGACGATTTCATATCTATTCCGGTCAGACGTGGTGAGGTAGAACTTTTATTAAAATTATTTATACAATCCGCACTTGCAGAAGGTAGTTCGTTTCAGCCCATTAAATGAAATTGTACATATTCCTTACGAAGATCGAGTTAATTTTTTTTATATTGATAAAATGCGATTTAAATGCGTTATTTATAATGTCGGTCTAATATTAGAACCTGTTTTACGCAATCATGTAATTAAAAGTAAAATAAAATTGGAAATTAATTAAATTGAAAATAACTTGTTATTATTGCCTAGAGATTAGAAATTAAGGAGTTCTGAAGCGATAAGCAAACGGGTAAAAATCTAATCTCCAGATATCTGCACGAGGAAAACAAATTCTGGAGAATGGGGATGGGGGAAAGCAACTGGTGATTAGAAGGGGTGAACGCAATGGGGGAAAGGAGCTGGTGAACGAGAGATAAAGTATCCAGTGAATGGGGGTTGGGGGAAAGCAACCCGTGAACGGGAGAATCTGGTGAATAGAAATTCTGGTGATTAGAAATTCTGGTGATTAGAAATTCTGGTGATTGAGATGGGGGCGCGGGTGGGGGAGGAACGGGAGAGGCGCGGGTGAACGGCGGGAGCCAAGCTCTTTGTGTCTATCCGGTGATTGAGAATGAAATTCTCAATCACCGGATAGACATCCCCCTCTCTTGTTTCAGTTTAAAAAAGAGCCCAAATTGGGTTATTATTGCAACCAAAAATGGGGTGTTTCAGTTTAAAAAAGAGCCCAAAATGGGTTTTTATTGCAACCAAAAATGGGTTGTTTCAGTTTAAAAAAGAGCCCAAATTGGGTTATTATTGCAACCCAAAATGGGTTGTTTAAGATATTAACACAGTTTTGTGTTGCGAAAAATAACCCAGTTTATGTTATTCTTGTAACCCAACTGTGGGTTAAAACGTAACAACCCAACTTTGGGTTGCAAGTTCTAACCATTTCTGGGTTGAAATTTAAATAACCCAGAAAAGGGTAGGGTAAATACTGACCCAGCGTTGGGTTACAAAAATAACCCATTTTGGGTCGATTTTAACCCAACTGTTTTTAGAGTGTAGTCGTTCCATCTAGTTCATTTTTGGAAAAAACTAAAGTGTATGAGGATATTTTTAAAAACATATTACCTAACATGTCATTGTCGAATGAAGAAAATATAGTTAAAAATATAAGTGCCAAAATATTTGAAGTTGAAGATAAATACCCGTTAAATATAGTTAACACTTTTGTTAAGCTTAGAATTTTTATACGCATTAAATACCTCAATTCAATTAAAATTACGAACAATGAAGCAAGTGATGATAAGCGGAAAAGATCCAAAAAAATGACTAAAATAGGCAATTAAAATTATTTATTACCCTAAAATATTCTAACTATACAAATGAACTTATCCTGCCAAACTAGTCGTGATAAATTTGTGATAATATCCAACCATTGTTTACAATGTGTAAATTTTTTCTGTGATAAGTACTATTTTTAATTTCATTAGGTTATTTGTTCGTTAGTTATCGCCGTGTGTTTTATCATACATAAGTTATTATTATATGTAATGTAAAAGTAAGTTCCTATATGTGAAATGCATCAAATGTATTATTTTTTAATTTTATTAGTATAATTTTTTCAATTGTTATTGCATTATCTCAATATTTTGAGTTCTATCATACTCTCATTACACATACTTATAATATTTTATTTACGTAATAATGCTAGTTCCTATATGTGCAATAAATGCAGGAAGTATTATTTTTTATTTCATTAGTATAATTTGTTTATTTGTATCATCTTACATATGTAAGATTTAAAAAAAAACCATTTAGGTATTGATATTGTTGTATTGAATTGTATTATAAAACGTAAACCACTAAACATTTATTAACTTTTTATATTAAATTTTCGTCTGTCAGTTTTATATCTCATAAATTAATTTTGATAGTAAACGTAACATAAACCTTACGTCTTCGCTAGCCGCCGCAGCCCCCAAGGTCCGACGCTGACGTCACGCGCGATGAGAGAGAGACGGAGAATAAAAATCGAAAATTCCGAATCGAGCGTCAGCACCCGTTGGTTTCAAGATACACTATATAACCACAATGTCTTGAATCTCGATCAGTAGCCCAATGACTTCCACTGAAGATTACCAATTGAGGACTTACTATGCTGTTAACAGCACAGATCACGTTAATTGCCACAGTCTTATCCAAAGAGAATATCCTGGATTCCAATTGAACTGTGATAATATGATTACTGAATGTCTGGTCGTGTTTTTTTAGCAATAAATAGAAGAGATCCAAACAAAGCTTAGTATGGGACGCTTTACATATATTCTTGATCTTCCTCTGTTGCTGGTAATCAGCCTTAGCCAAATTTATCTCCAATGTTTTTTTATGGATGAGGTTTGATGCATTTTAAGTGTACCTGCATGCCAAAAATAAAACATTACACCCAAAGGAATACGTTCAGACCAAGATTCTTTAACTCATACTTTGTCTACAGAACATCAAGTTTCTTGTATTAATTGGGTTTTTTAGCCAATGCATATACTAAAACAATAACTTTATATGGTAAATGATACACACAATTCAGGCCACTTAATTTGGTAAAACCTATTTGTTTAAAAGTTTTGTCCAATTCCAAAAACCAATACCGTCCACTATGGAGTAACCCGTAGATTACATTGTGTAATTTTAAACAGTATTAGCTAAGATCTTTCTTTTCATAACCCTGAATTTGTTTCATATAAACACACTTATCCAAATGTCCATAAAAATAAGCGTTGGTCACATCCATATGAGCCTGTGACCAGCCCATGGAAAAATGCATCTTCATCATCAAAACCATCTTTGTGTCCATATACTTGCGTTTAATATCTTATGATTTTCCCTTCATGGTCTTTCTTTAGCGCATAGACCAAACTGATAAAAGCTGTGACTTCTGCAAAATATGATTCAAACACCCCATAAACATCACTCGACGTTATACCCGGAAAGAGTCTAGCGGTTTGTGTATGTACTTTCTTGAAAAATTAAGTAATTTTATTTCGTATTCCAGATCCATTTCCTGCATATATCTTTTGACATCTGTTTTGAACGAAGTTTAATGCCATCTGGGTCATAAAAATTCTATGTATTTCTGTCCAGCTGTTGTCCCAGTCTTCCTGGTCCTTTTTTCTCTTCTCCAATCAACTGTTAAACCATTAACCGCTTTTGTACCGTAGCTGTAGGCATTGGTTCAATTATCTCGTTTCTTGAGATCTCTTGTAAATCCTCTATCACTGTAACTTTTTCTACATGGTTAAAATTGGTAAGTTGAATATTATCATTTGTATGGTAATGGGCCAACTGCGCAGTTCCCATACAGCATATGCAATTTCGCGGTTATCCACTTGCGCAGGTTTTTCAATTCCGCAGCTTCTCACGACTTAAATACTCTATGTTAGGCCTTTTCACCTTGAAAGAGGTTTTTTCTGGCAGATTATTTTAAACATAACTTTGTTTACCATCCAACTGTGCTGCTGGTTTATTTTGAATTACCGGTCACGCTGTAAATACCAATAATTTTTAAGTTTTTCTTAGTTGAAATATCGTTTGTTGAATTATTCGGTTGGGAATATATCTTCAGTCAAATAGCATATCCTAGCTTCTCAGAATTTAGGCTGACGGAATTTTTCTGGCTCTCGCTATGAAAACGTTTTCTTTCTTTGTTAAAGAGCACAGGCTTAGGCAAGACTCTTTTTTACTAGTTTTAGCTTACTTTTTCGTAGGTTCAGCTTATTAAGAATTTTTCGTTTTAAAGTTTAACAATCTAAGCGAATGCCTGCCACAAAAAAGTAATTTTTTCAAAATACTGCTATTTCATTTTAGTGCCTGCCACAAAAAATACACCTTTAAATGGCATTGTGTGTTTCTTAGGGGTGAAAAAGGTTATTTAAGTGGTAAAAGTGCTAGGTTGGGTTAATATCGGATTGGACAATTCTTGATGCGTAAGGCCTGGTACTGTCCTCTAGGTGTCGTTATAGACGGCCCTTCGCTTTTTTTAGAATGGGAGTCGGGGTTATAGTCGAGGTCACAGTCAGAATACAGTCAGTATACAGTTACTACATCACGATCTTAACCTAAAGGCTGAGAAGTTACGAGTCGCTGTTTGGCTGGCGATATATTTTCAATCGACTTATTAAACAAATGATATTTACAGAGCGACCGGACAATAAACATAAACCAGCAGTGCAGCTGGATGGTAAAAAAAGGTAATGTTAAAAATTATCTTCCAGAAATAACCCTTCATGAAAATCCTCACAAATGGGAAATCCGCGCAAATGAGAAACTATGCAAACGGAAAACCGCGAAAATGAGAAATCCGTGCTAACGGGAAAATCGCGCTAACGGTGGCATTATATACAAGACTAAAACCATCTAGGTCTCAAATAAGAAAATAAGTACATAACGATGTATATGGTCATTGGCGATACAGATTATCAATAAAAAGTTGTGTTTTGAGAATAGGAAGTGTTATATTAATTTATTTATTTTACTTATGCTCGTTTTACATTGGGGTAACTTGCGAAGTTTTTATGTACATATGTAATAACTGGCAATATCGATCCGTTGAGCTCGTTTCCTCTAGGGTTCAAAGTGTTTTCTCATCAGACTCTTGAGAAGCTGGAATGGCTAAAACCCAAAAAGGCACTTTCCTTAGTTTAAGGAATGGGATCGGTTTCTGCCAGATTTTTAGAAGATCAAATCCTGCACCATCTATGAAAAAGGAAAATTTCATTTAACTTTATGTATATGGTAAACCACTGCTATGCTCAAAATTGATCGTGGTAATGGATGTCGAATTTCTCCAGTATGGATCGTGACAAATGTTTGGGTGGACCTTCCTCCACGTCTTCTCAGGTACGAATTCGCTCACCAACGCCAGTAGTTGTTGTTTCAACTTAATGATTAGGATGCTTTTTGGCCCCTACTCTTCCATGTCTTCATTAATTCTCTGCCAGATGCAATTACCATTGTTCTCATACTCCTCTATGCGGACGACTCCAAGCTCTTCCGCAAACTTCGGGACGTGTTCCACTGTCAGGAGCTCCAGGCTGATTTGGACAGGGTTTACCACTGGGCAAAAACACTTGGACTTGCCTTCAATGAAACTAAATGCTCTGTCCTCCACCTAGGGCATAAGGACCCCCACTTTGTTTACAATATCAACGGGACCTACGGGTTTAAGTTGACCCCTCATTTAAATTTTCCATCCACACTATAACAAGGTTGCCAAACGTGTCCGAGCTGTGGCAGGGCTGGTCCGCCGTAATTTATGCTTCCGCTCACCTGTGTTGGTCAAATCCCTTTACAACTCCCTAGCACTTACCATTTTCGATTATTGTTTTCCAGTATGGTCTCCATACTTGGAGACTGACCAACATTCGCTCCAAAAAGCCTAGAGCCAGTTTACTAAATTGGCTAACAAAGTCTCGGTCCTCTCCGCCCCCGTTCGAGCAAAGGCTCTAAATATTCAACCAGTCATGATGCGACATTAACTCAATAATTTATGCTTACTTCACAAATTGTTTCATAGGAATCTGGTTCTGGGTTTTTCAGTTCTCGAACCAGGCGTCACTCCCTCAAACTATAGTCAAACCCCGGGCGCGAAACACTCCTCTTTTAGTGACCATTTACAAGCCTCTTCGTGACCCCCCCCCCCCCCGCTATTTGACAATATTCGGTCATTATTTAATTTTTATTTTTTTATTTCACTACTGGACAAGGGTTGTAAGTCTCGCCCCAACCCAATCACGAAGGTCTTATTTAACTCATCAGTGGCACTTTCCGATAAAGGTATCAGCGAGTTTTCTATCACAATTACACTGGTTGAATTGGATTCGGTTCTAACTATTGCTCGATTTTTCCCACATTTTTGTAAATGGTTCAACAAGGAATGCGTGCCACTCTTTTAAGACCACGATAAAAATTCAAACATTTTTTACCCTAAACGTAGCTTGTTATTTTACCGTCGACGGAAATAATAAGGAAGCAAAAATTATTCACTTTAACTTCTAATAATCATGCTCAGTAAGTCGGTGAAGGCATTCCACACTATATACAGGGTCTTTTTTTTTTGCTCGGAAAAGTGTTTTTTTTCAAAAACTATTTATAGTACCGATTTCAAATTTGGAAGGTCAATTCTCTATACCGGGGGACATCAGTTTGAGAAATTTGAGCGTTTTCGGTAATGTTTTTCACCAATTTTGAAAAATTATTTTTCGACCACTAGGTGCGAGATAAAAAATTTCTATTATAAAGTTGTAGGCCGTCATCGAAAACCCTTAAAAATTGTTCACTCGACGAAAAACAACTTATTTATCAGTGAAAATTCGAGCTTGAAAAATATACAAGTTGGTGAAGCCAAATTACGATTGTTTGAAACGATAATTGAAAAGGGAACAAGTCTAATACAAACGTAGTAGAGTTTTCACACTTGAAAAAATGTACACGTTTGGTTTTTAAATGCAGATATTTTATTCACATAAATTTTTACAAAACATTTTCAATAATATCACCATTGGCTGCAACACAGGTTTGTGCGCGGACAATTAAGTTCTCAAACGCTTTCTCTACCATTTCTGGTGTGACGTCTCGGCAAGCACTGATTATTCGTCTAATGAGTTCCTCCCTAGTTTCAATGGGCGTGGCGTATACCTTTGCTTTAACGAATCCCCAGAGAAAATAATCCAGCGGTGATAGGTCAGGTGACCTTGCTGGCCAATGCACTGGACCATTTCTCCCTATCCACCTTTCAGGAAACCCGTTGTTGAGGTGCTCAGTTACTTGCCGGGAAAAATGCGGAGGGGCGCCATCTTGCTGAAACCACAACTGACGTCTTTCAGCCAATGGAAGGTCGTCGATTGCGTCACTCAGTTCGTTCTGTAGAAAATGTAAATACCTTTGGCCGTTGAGGTTCGTCGGCAGGAAAAAGGGACCAATCAAACGGTTTCCAACAAGTCCAACCCAAACATTGACCCGTTCAAATTGAACCTGGTGATGATATTCAAAACCCCAATGTGGGTTGATGTCAGACCAAAGATGGCTGTTTTGATGATTAAAGGGCCCATCTCTAGAAAATGACGCTTCGTCGGAGAACAAAACATGGCGCAAAAATTGTCTATCTTCTTGGACAGCATTTAGTAACCAGTTGCTAAATTCATAACGTCTTTGATGGTCTCCGTCAATTAGTCCTTGGTGGAGCGTAACTCTGTATGGGTGATAGCGATTCTTACGAAGAATTTTCCACACACGATTTGCAGAACAACCCAAATCAGCAGCGGCGTTAGCGCAACTGTGACGAGGATATGCCACAAAGTACGCGAGTACATTGTTCTCGAAGTCTAAATCCGGTTGACCCAATCCGCGAAACCTAGGTTGCAAGTTACCAAATTGATTGAAATCGTGAATTGCTCGTCTTACTGTATTTACAGATGGTGCTCCATTTGGATGTCTTTCTGCGAAGATTTCAGTCACTCTTCTAAGGTTTTGCGCTGCTTCTCCATAGTAAATGGCAACTATCTCGGTACGCTCAGCTACTAAATAACGAGGCATTGTTCGAAATATTATCAAACGCTGATAATAATCTCCCAAAGTTTTCCTTTAAATACCCAATGCATGTTTAGGATTGACCTATAGCCTCGTGTTTTTTAAATCCGGTCGTTTTTTTAACCAAAGTTTCAACTGGATTAGGTAATTCGGTTTCAATTATCGTTTCAAACAATCGTAATTTGGCTTCACCAACTTGTAAATTTTTCAAGCTCGAATTTTCACTGATAAATAAATTGTTTTTCGTCGAGTGAACAATTTTTAAGGGTTTTCGATGACGGCCTACAACTTTATAATAGAAATTTTTTATCTCGCACCTAGTGGTCGAAAAATAATTTTTCAAAATTGGTGAAAAACATTACCGAAAACGCTCAAATTTCTCAAACTGATGTCCCCCGGTATAGAGAATTGACCTTCCAAATTTGAAATCGGTACTATAAATAGTTTTTGAAAAAAAACACTTTTCCGAGCAAAAAAAAAAGACTCTGTATAATATCTTAACGAGATATAAAATTACACACATGAATCCTTTTCTCAATGGTTAAACCTAAAATGTATAATACAGAGAGATACTACGCAAGCCTGCTTTTATGATAGACTATTTTTAATTTTAAGTCAATTCGAGAACCGTTCGAATCATAATAGTTTACCGATGAGCGAAGTTCAGCTCTAGACTCGATTTTAGAGATAGTGGATCGATTCCCCTGTCAAGAGACTAGATCGAATCTTTGTACACCCAGTTTCGCTTCACTCCAATTAGCGACTTGGCTCACTTTTTTGTGCTTTACGAGCGATCTCTAAAACTTGCTTCGTCTTGATTTTGCTCGGCGCGATTTTCTACGCTTGTCATTTTGGCACCTATATTGTAATGTGTAAGTATTTTTTATTTGTTTATAAATGTTTACGGTGTTTAAAACTAGTTTGGTATGACAAAGAGTTTATGAAATATTGGAATTGAGCTTTCGACCTTTTCTATAGTTTGAGAAATCTCAAAACGGAGATAATACTATTTTTCATTTTCTTTAACTAGTTGAAAGATTTTATTGATTTAAAGAAAGAAGCAGCTAAGAAAAACTGTGCGTTTAATAAAACTTTACAATATTACAGTGTGACAACCTAAGAAACATTTTTAGTTAAGAATCATTTCATCGCTCGACAGCTTATGGCGTGAAATGTTTTTGAATGAAAACAAAATATACACAAATACTCAACCGAACGTGCGCATGCGTTTAATGTTAGTTACCACACTTAATCTGATGTTAGTGATAAGATATATAAAATGCTATATAAATGTGTTTTCACGAAACGACGTATTTTTTATGAATTCAGTTAGAGAGTTGCATTTCACGATATCTATTTCAGCATTCAGCATCCCATTGCAAAAAGGTTCTTGAAACTCTCATACAACAATACTGGTATCGTGTTATAAATTTTTAAGAAATTTCGAAATTCGAAATGGAATTATTTTTTAAACACCTAAAGCCCAGTTCACACTATACAATTAATTGGGCCACTTAATTGAAACCAACTAATTGTAAGCAAGAAATTTGAATAGTGTGAACAGAAAAATTGTAAAAATTGTTCCAACTTTTTCTGTTCACACTGCACAGTTTTCTTGCTTACAATTAGTTGGTTTCAATTAAGTGGCCCAATTAATTGTATAGTATGAACTGGGCTTAAGACTTTGTGTTATTCGTATACTTTGATGAGCTTTTTAGAATAGTCCAAAATATAAAAAAAACGATCTATTAAAGTTAAAAAACGCGTCCTTTTTTAACAGAGAAAAATTACCGCCTCACAGTTTTTTTTGGCATCCTGAACAGAAAACAAACATTTTAATTAAATTATGTCGTTTCCGAAATGAACGAAACTACAAGGTTTACTTGCTATTTATAAATTATAACGGTTACTAAGCGGGATCTGATTTTGAATTATATTTTGGATTTAATCGAAACATTTTAGCTCAGCTATATAGTTGTACCAATTATTTAATATATCGAAATGTTTCAGAAACGTTGATTATATGCAACATTTATTTACAAAAAGCAATTAGAAATCAACAATTTAAAAAACCCTTAACTGGAATTAAATTGACACAAAAATATAAAGAAAAATAAATAAAATTATTCAATTTTACAAAGAAATATAAGTATTTCAGAAAATTATATTATATACGACGGGGTAGAAGAGTTTATTGGCGTAGCCAGGAGGAAATAGCTTGTACCACCAGAAATTTAAGGTAAAGCAAACTTATAATAATTTAGTCAGCTGTATTCGCTTCACAAAGCAAAATCATTAATAAACCACTAAGAGACTTTGATAATTATTATCAGACCTAACTCATGGCCATTTAAAAAGGACCTCCAAAACAAGTCCAACAATTGAAAAAGTTCCGCCGTATAAAACGAGTAAAAAGAATGGAAAAGCAATATCTGGATCTTTTCTTGTTTCGCCGTTGACATCCGAGGTCTTTTCGGTAATACATTTATCCTCCAGATTTGAATATGCTTTTGCAACCATATTTTCAAAAAAGCCCATTTCGTAGTACTGACGTATCCTGCAAATGAAAATGAAACAGCGCAACCATAAATAATTCATTTAAAAAAATTACTTGGTCAGACCATTTTCCCCTAAAACATTGTAGTGTATATTTTCAATAGAGAACCGGACCCTTTAATTCGATTTTTTTTGGAAATTCAAAACATTTTCACGGGTTTGGAATAATTTTTTTCTTTTAACAAAAGATGGCAGCTAAAAAGGTTTAAAATGTAGAGCATACCGACGAACGTACCATTAATTTCAAAGATTACGCGTAATCCCATTAGTACAGTCAAAGGTACGGCTCTGTACACCGATTACGCGGAGTGATCAGCCCCTCGACCTGTCCGGGCTTGTGGACGTTGGCGTAGTTCATTCCGAAGAGACCACTGGTGAAGTAGGCTTCTTGAATCCTTTGGAGCACCATTAAATAATCTGACCACATGCCGTAGTGGCAATCTCAAGCAATCGATCTTAATACACCTTGTTTAATATTTAATTCAAGTCAATCTTTCCCAATGGAAATTCATATCTATTGAATTCATTTTTCTAAATTCAACAGAAATATTTCAGAACACGAAACAAAATGGAAAATACTGAATCCATTTCAATTTGCCAACTGTTTTGCTATAGTTGTTTATAAGATTTCATTGCAATTGATAAACATTTAAGAGTTTTTCCTCGCAGAGATCCTTTACCTAAACTTTCTTCCTTAACGTATATTTTGACGTCAAACACCTTACGTTTTAAGACAAATTTTCACATTTGGGGATCATTAAGTCCCAAAATTCGTATAGCGCTACTAGTATATAAAATATATACTTTTCCGTTGATTTTCACTTTACTACCAGCTTTAACAAGCTTTAACACTAGACGGTATTTTACTTAACGCACTACTTTTAAATTAGAGTTTCAGGATACATGAGTATAATTCTCTTCAGTATACGGCCTCTCATAACCTCTTAGCTAACTCCCCCATTGGACGTCAGCTGTTCAAGTGAGGACAAAATTTTTTTTAAACGAGAATGGAAATGTTTACCATTTATAAAGAGTCTAATAGTTATTGTCTTACATGACGTTGAAGGTCTCCAAAATATCCTTCCCAATGGTTTCCTTATTGGTCCAAAGTGCATTGCTTAAAATCCCTAAAGAGTCCGGAGCTGTGAAAAACTTTGGTATTTGCACTTTCTCCTTTATACAGTACTTGGCCAGATGTGTCATATCATCTTGCCATACTACATATGCCACTTTTCCGTTTTCCAAATCGCGCATAGATTTCATTTTGTCTTCATTTTTTGTATCGTTTACTCTTTTCTTAATCTCCTTTCCTTTTTCGCCTGGAAACTTTCAATAAAAATTAAAACTTAGGAAGGATGTATGAAACAATAACACGGGCTTAAAGCTATTTGAAAATGCCTAAGACTTTAAGCTCAAATATGAATTATACGCATTTATAAGACATTTTAGGGTTAAGCACAGAAAACATTAATTATATTAATTCGGCACCTCATAATTATCTAAATAATAAAGGTATTAAAATGTTCAAACTTCGCCTTCTCGAAAATACATATTTCAAATTATAACCTAAGAATTCTTATGAAAATACCAGTTTTATCTTAAGCTGAATAGCGTTGTCACAATAACTTCAAATCAAACAATTTAAAAATATCAAGACATAGCAAAATTATTCTCTAATTTGAGGCTTAAATTCCGTTATTATCATAATCATATGAACAATGAACACAAAAATAATTAAAACAAATATTCGCTAAATCATTCAACATTGACCTATAAATTGGCCTTATTACCATAAGACATAAATGAAACAAATAGGTCACAGCCCTTCAGATTAATCATAAGAATGCAATTTTAACTATGAAGCCTCGTGTTGGTACACGTGTCTCAAATAGGTCTCGAACTAAAAAGAATAATCCTATACTTTCGAGCTCCAGAAATAAAATAGAAAACTCTTCGAGAAAACCTTAAAATGCTTTTCCTTAGCTTATTAAAAAGAATTTAAAATACTATCAATCACTGACTCACAATTAATCCAGTAACTTTAGGAAAAAAATCGACCAAACTTCGGAAAAAATGCGCCCGGGCTGAATTTTGGCATACACCTTCATTTAGTGTCTAAAAACGTTGTGTCAAAAGTCCCCATCATTGGGGTGTATGGAACTTTTTTTTGGCGGGAAAATGCCCGGCAAAAATGGTTTTTCACCAATATCTTCGTTATTATCACTTTTACAGCTATACTGTCAACTACAAAATTAATGCTGAGCACGGTTTTGACAAGAATGGTATTTTGTGAATTTAGCGTCTGAGTTTCCATGTTTTTTTTGTGGAAAAAAATATGCCATACCTAAAAATTTCGCAATCGAAAGAGGTTATGGTCTTATAGAGCCTCCGCAAAGTCCTAAAGTCTGCAGTGCCAACTTTCACCGCCATCTTGGAAAATGGCCGCCATTTTATATTCGCTTATAATTCAAATATTATTTACCCAAACTCAACATATGTGGTGTCATTCTTCTTCAAATTGTCTTATCCTTCTTTATAAGCTTTTAAAAGGTCGATTTTATCAAAAGGTCAAAGGTCACGAGCTAAAACAGTTAGCCCTGGTGCTCTGGAGAAGGTCGAAGTTTAATTGAATTAAATTGATCAAGTATTTATTTTAATATTAAATAATAACTGATACTCCACCCTTCGTTTTCTAATAAAAAAACGTCCTTGGTTTAACGCCAATTTTGAATGAAAAATGTTCTGAGGCGAATTCTAAGTCAAAATGTTGCATTTTGTTCGAAAAAAATTGTTTCAAGACTGCCCGACAGTGGTGGCGCCAGGAATTTTCGCGAGGGTAGGCAAACCAAATAAATGGGCCCCGACCCGGGCACTATGTTCCAAAACGCCCAAAAAACGCCAAAAATTCCCCATCGAATATCTTAAAAATATTTTTGCATATTATGAATCCGTGTAAATTCAGATTGCACCCACATAAATTTTTATTCTCAGCGACCCCTAGCGGTGAAACTAGCCCCCCCTGGTGGAATATCGCAACAACACTAATCGCAATCTGTAGTTTTCCATCGGGCTAATCAATTTTAAAAATTTCAGATTTTTTCCACTGCCCATTTAGTTTTCGCCACCCAAAGAAAAGTGAAAAATCCCATTTTCGACGTTGTGGGCAGAGATTTTTCTCAAAAAGCCGCAGGTACAAATTCAAACTTTTAACGGAAACTACTAGTACAAATCCCCCAAAATTATCTTCTAATTACTTTCAGGCGTTGATCTCGCGTACTTTTAAATGAAAATTTCGTTTTAAATTTAAAAATAATTTTCCTAAAATATCCCAAAACCGCGAAAGTGTTTTTTTTTTGGCTAGCTTTGGCTGGAAAAAAATAATTTAGCTTATTGTACCAAAATTTTTCCATCGTGTGCCTTACTTTATTCAGTATTATAATTCCATATTACATTTGAAAATTCAATGTTCGAGAATGGCGTTTCCTTGTGTGAAAACGAGGCGCCATTCAACTTGACGAA